>NW_017276136.1:121940-123088 GCF_001594065.2 Cyphomyrmex costatus
GGGGCAGTGCAACTTTCGATTGATTTTCGAATCATTTGCTTTTAGCTTTCGCTAGCCCCCTTACCACACTGCATCGTGCACGGATCAATGCCATTCGGTCATCATTGGGCATTTGGACTGCACGCGGAGGGGTGATGTGAGGGGGACAGTACAACCTTCGGTTGATTCTCGAATCGTCTACGTCTAGCTTTCGCTGTCTCTCTCACAACACCGCACCGCACATAATATATTACTATGAAAAGCAACTGTTTTACATTTATTTAATGATTTCATTTTATATATGCGATTGCGTTTGACGAATAAAGAATAAATATGTAAAATTGACGCGTTAATATTACACGGTTAGTGAAAGCAGCCTTGGGGATTGTTTTGATGTGCAAGGGCGGACACGAGTCGCACGTCACCCCCTCACCCGGCTCACCGATAATAAACCGTGCTGTTATCATTTAAATATGTTATTGTTTTAAGTTCTACTGACTGCTGACCGATATGACGCATATTTAAAACTATCGCAGAACTATCAAGAGTTAAATAGTATTAATATATTACCACGAAAAGTAACTGTTAATTAAAGTTTAATTAATTAAAGTTTAATTAATTAAAGTTGCTAGTACAAAGTGAGTATACAAAAAGTGTACGTAACTTTCGGCCGATTTTCGAATCGCCTCCGCTTTCCGCTGTACCCCTCACCACATATTTAATACATATTAAATACATATAACATGTGGTGGCCGTAGCGCACTGGCAAAGTATTTGCCTCCTATGCCAAAGATCCCGAGTTCAAATCCAGCTAGAATTCCTAAATAAAAATAATAACAAAAACGGCCATCACCGGTTGCTCCGGCCGACCGACAGTCAGTATAACTCTGACGGCTGGATAGGATTCTGTGGGCCAATCACCCGCAAACCCGAAACAAGCTGATTCGAGAAACGAATACGAGCCTCGGATATCGGACGGATACAACGGAAATGAACCTTAGCTATCAAAAAGGTATACGAATTGGCACTTGGAACATCCGGACATTGGCACAGGCATCCCGTTTGGCACAACTAAGCAAAGAAATGACACGCTGTAAAATTAAGATCCTAGGTCTCAGCGAAGTGCGGTGGAAGAACAGCGGGGACATTACAACGTCAGACAATCACTA
>NW_017276136.1:125007-131472 GCF_001594065.2 Cyphomyrmex costatus
GATAATATCATTTAAAGTATTAAAGGTTTAAATTATTAGGTTACATTATTAGATAATCATTTTAATTTAGAATGGTACAAATTTTTGGGGTCAATTTTCAAAGGATGATATTCATTGGGTTTTTTATTTTGTGATTAGGTAATCGTTTTAATTTTGATAGGTTCAATTTTTGTAGTTTTCATTTACTTTTCGTGGTACATAACATAGAAAATAACATAATGTATGTTCACTTTGAACTGGCACATTTAGTAATATATCAGTTACTTTTCGTGGTCATATATTATATTAGATAATATCACTTAAAGTATTAAAGTTTAAATTATTATGTTACATTATTAGATAATCATTTTAATTTAGAAAAGTTCAAATTTTTGGGGATAATTTTCAAAGGTTGAAATTTATTGGGTTTTCTATTTTGTGGTTAGGTAATCGTTTTAATTTAGGAAGGTTCAAATTTTTGCGGTTAGTTTTCAAAGGTTTAAATTTGTTGGGTTTTTTAATTTGCGAGGATCTATTTTTGAACATGGCTTGACCTTTTCATTTTAATGATTATCTTATCAACCACTCCATACACTACTTCTCTTTTGTGACACGAAGGATGTTGGGAATGAAAATTAAGGTATCTACCCGAAAATGTGGCTTTACGATAATTATGAAAAATCAATCTTCCATTTTCAATCAGAATCAAAGTGTCTAAAAAAACTTATTTTATTATAATACAAAACTAAGAAGGGCAAAGAGCCAAATAAATCTATCGAAAAATATTAAATATATAAAATTTAATAAAACGCTTTAATAATTACAAAAAGACAGACGTTTCGACACCGATCGGGTCATTATCAATGTTACAATTAATAAAGTTAACATAAAAAAAAGAACGCATTTTTCTTCCATTAAAAATTGATCCTAATAAAAATTATTTACGAATTAATGAAATTATAACCAAAAAATTAATACCAAAAAACAATTACCTTCAATATTAATCTTCATATAAATCGGTATAGAATGGATCATATGTTGAAATAAGTATAAATTGATCCTAATAGAAATTATATAAATTAATGAAATTAACAGCAATAAAAATTACTCAATAAAAACAAAAACTCTATTACCTTATCAAAAATACAAAAGAAGCAACAAGTCCATAATTAAAATTCATCGAAGTCAATTAATATAAAATATATTTGCAAACTGTAAGTCATTTTACGGTATATTATCACTATGATGTCAAAAAAGGTAATGTAGTTGAAAGTCAAAAGCAAAGGAAAAGAGAAAACAACAAAGAAGGAACATTTAAGAGAAGGAAAGGGAATGTATCATATTGGTGTATATCTCCGGCAGTGACTCAGTGTCATTTTGTTTATTTATGCCGTGTGTCTGTTTTTTAATATGAACCATCTCAGAAATTAATCTTTTTCTGTAAGAAGGTTCTATATCCAAAATCTCAACATTGTTCCATTTAAAATTATGATTCAATTTTAACCTGTGGTCAGTTACAACAGAAGGAGATTTTGAACCTTTGTTAATATCCGAGACATGTTCATGTAGTCTTGTTTTTAATTGTCTCTTAGTTTGTCCTACATAGCTAGCTTCACAATTCTCACAGGATATTTTATATACAACATTTTGATTGTGTGTGTAATCCAACTTATCTTTACCTCTTGTAATGTAATTTTTTAATGTATTCGGAATAGTATAAGCAAGCTTGCAGTGTAACATATTGGCAACAGATTTAAACTTCTCAGAAACATTGTTAATAAAAGGAATAGCAAACAATTTTTTATCTGGAATATTATTATTATTAGAATTAATCAGGGAATGGAAAGTTACTTTTTAAAAGTAACTAGTTACAGTTACAGTTATCGCTTTTTAAAAGTAACTCGTTACAGTTACCGTTACTTGAAAAATAACTTTTCGTTACTTTTCCGTTACTTTTTTAAAATCAATTTAAAAATGTACTTTTTCATTTTATTTTTTATATGTAATACTGACAAATATATAATTTTATTTAAAAAAAAAAACAATGTAGAATGGCTCAAATAATAAATTAAATAAAAGTAAAATGAAAAGGGTTACGAGCCAAAAATGAAACAGTTTATTTCCGATAAGAACGACGATGACAATGTAATTAAATGTATAAATATATATTAGAACAATACAATAGATAAAACAAGATAAAAACAAACGACGTTTCGACACTTATTGTCATCGTCTTTTAAACTGTTTCGCTTTTGGGTTCGTAACCCTTCTCATTTTACTATTATTTAATTTATTTTTTAATTTTTTTTAAACACAATTTTGTAATTCTAAAACCTGTAAAATATGCAGCAAACTGAAATATTTGTATGTCCTATATATTACATAGAAGATAGAAGTGTAAAATAATTACTGAATCATGACGGCCGAATGTCTAAGGGCTTTCAAGTCTTATTGATAAGCGCTATAAATAGCATGTATCCAATCGAACCGTGTTCAATCGTGTGCAAAGTAACGACAAAAGTAACTGTAAATTTCGTTACCGTTACCCAAAAAATGTAACTCGTTACCGTTACAGTTACCAAAAAAAGAAAGTAACGCAGTTACCAGTAAAGTTACCAAAAAAGTAACTTGTAACTGTAACTTCGTTACAAGTAACGAGTTACTTCCATTCCCTGGAATTAATATTGTTAATATGGTATTTTAACCTATTGTGAATTGTAAAAAATATAAATTGAAGAGGATATCCATTTTGTAAAAAAATATTAATGGCATTTACTAAATTATTTCTTTGAAAAGTTGGATGACACACTCGTAAAATTTTATCCACAACACGATATATAACACCTCTTTTATGACACGTAGGATGATGAGAATGAAAATTAAGATTTTATGATAGCTTTTAAATTGGTACTCAATTCTACATTTTTCATGTTTAATAATAAATATTATAAACAAATTTTCGGAACTCCTATGGGATCTCCACTATCACCAGTGGTTGCTGACATTGTCATGCAAGATTTTGAAAAAACAGCAATAGAATTACTTCCGTTCCATCCTTTATTTTATTACCGATATGTTGATGACATTATCTTAGTGGTTCCATCTAAGAGCATTAATAACACATTAGATGTTTTTAATTCATTACATACAAGATTACAATTTACTATTGAAATTGGCAAAGAAGGAAAAATTAGCTTTTTAGATATTATGATTATTGTGGAGGAGGGTAGTTTGATTTTTGATTGCTACCACAAACCCTCTTTTTCAGGAAGATACCTTAATTTTCATTCTCATCATCCTACGTGTCATAAAAGAGGTGTTATATATGGTGTTGTGGATAAAATTTTACGAGTGTGTCATCCAACTTTTCAAAGAAATAATTTAGTAAATGCCATTAATATTTTTTTACAAAATGGATATCCTCTTCAATTTATTGTATATTTTTT
The DNA here is from genome assembly GCF_001594065.2 of Cyphomyrmex costatus. NCBI lineage: Eukaryota > Metazoa > Arthropoda > Insecta > Hymenoptera > Formicidae > Cyphomyrmex > Cyphomyrmex costatus. Next base: position 128,433 of record NW_017276136.1, read on the forward strand.
ACAATTCACCATAGGTTAAAATACCATATTAACAATATTAATTCTAATAATAATAATTCATGGAATTACCATGAAATTATTAAAAGATCTCTTCGATATCGTATCAGATGAGTTTTCTAATATTTGTCCTCTTTTCTCTACATAATTAAAAAAGAACTAATTCTATGTACTGTATTTTATTTTCAGATTTATTGAAAGAAAAGGCCTGAATCCAATCTGTCTGTATAAACCTTTATACTTTATATTTGATAGTTATCTCAATATATTACTCTATGAAATAATTTATTATCAGGTCTCTATTACATTTGTTCTATTTTTTACAATATCTTTACAAATATATCCTGATAAATAATACATTATTTCATAGAATAATTTTGAGATAACTACCAGACAAATAAATAATATTAAAGTAAAAGGCAACTCACAAACTAAACACAGTGATGAGAAAATCAAGATTACGCCAAATATACAATAATTTGGTTTTAGTATTGCCTCTTAAGGATGTTAGTAAATGGTATATACTGACAGATTGGTTCAGACTTTTCCTTTCAATAAATCTGAAATTATATAATTCAATACAAAGAATCAGTTCATTTATAATTATGTAAAAAATAGACAGAAGAAATTAACAGAGATTCTAAAATTATCTGATATAACATTGATTCCAATCATTTCAGATATGTTTAGAATTTCTATTAATTTGTTTTCTTTACTATTCTTTATATTAGATGTAGTAAAAAGAAATCTATTATTTTTGCATGAAATTGAAGGCATACATAATGGATTTATTTTTACTACACCTAATATAATTGTAAAAGAACTGATTCTTTGTACTGTCTTTTTTTTCAGATTGAAAGAAAAGGCTTATTATACAAAACAGTAGGAAGTGAATTTTGAATCTTCCTAATTTAATGAAACCGTCTGACGTGATTGCTGATGACCTGATATCTCTTTGGTTCACACATTTTTTAAAATCACCAAGCACGCTTCTGATTCATGGATTTACCATGAAATTATTAAAAGATCTCTTCGATATCGTATCAGATAAGTTTTCTAATATTTGTCCCCTCTTTTCTCTACATAATTAAAAAAGAACTAATTCTCTGTGTTGTATTTTATTTAAAGATTTATTGAAAAAAAAGGCCTGAATCCAATTTGTCTGTATATAGCTTTATATTTGATAGTTATCTCAATATTTTCCTATGAAACAATTTATTATTTATCAGGTGTTTATTACATTTGTTCTATTTTTTACAATATCTTTACAAGTATATCCTGATAAATAATACATTATAGAATAATTTTAAAAGGCAAGTCACAAACTAAACACAGTGATGAGAAAATCAAGATTACGCCAAATATACAATAATTTGGTTTTAGTATTGCCTCTTAAAGGATGTTAGTAAATGGTATATACAGACAGATTAGTTCAGACCTTTACTTACAACAAATCTGAAATTATAATTGAGTACAAAGAATCAGTTCTTTTATAATTATGTAAAAAATAAAGAGAACAAATTAATAGAGATTCTAAAATTATCTGATACAATATTGATTCCAATCATTTCAGATATTTGTAGAATTTCTATTAATTTGTTTTCTCTATTCTTTACACTAGGTGTTGTAAAAAGAAATTTATAAAATATAAAGATATAAGTATAAAAGATCATATAATATGGATTTTTCCCATAAAATATATCGTTTAATTAACTAGTCTTTAAAAATTCTATCTCTAAAGATCTAAGAAGTACCATCCTTACACTTATTTAATTCTAATGACATGTATCATTTGTATGTATATATAAACTTACCTTTTTTAAAAAAAAAAGGTAGAAAAAAGCGCTAAGAGTGGGTGCTGCTGGTCAAAAATCCATTTGGGCCAGTTTCACCAACGACAATTACTTAATCAACTGTGAAATTGACCAATCACATTTGCTATTTAGCAAACCATCTTTAAAAACCTACGTGATATTATCCTTATTTAATTAATTCTAATGACATGTATCATTTGTATAAAAGATTTGATATCAATAGTCGGCGCCAAGTTAAGGACGTTAACCGCCTAATCGATTTCTATACAAAATGCTTCAAATTTTAATAACCTACATGATATTAATATCATTATCGATATATCCTCCAAAATTCAGAAAATTTAGCGGTGCCGAATTCGAGTTATTAATTTTCAAAGTTGCAGCTTTTAACATGTAAGGTATAGCCCAAGCGTGCGCTCAAGTGACATTTCAATTCATAGCGACTGTGATATCTATACGATTGTTCTAAAGAATTAGGATATGATGCAGGACGATGCTAGAAATAACATTAAAAAAAATGGGGATCCGTAGCGGTGCCGTTTTTGAGTTATCGAAGTTTGAAGTGGTGTATCCGACAGCACTTGAAGTAAGTCGCCATATGGAAGGAGAGCCATTGCTATGAGACGGGTCTCCGCTTTCCTCAACAGGCTAGTGTGCGTGTATACATACAAGGCATCGAACCCCGTTTGCTTGTGCGTGAGTACACTCAGCAGAAAAAGTATTGGCATGGAAAGCGGAGTGGAGAGAGATATGCACTATGCACCGAGAAGCGAGCGAGCAGTAAACTTTTGGCTACGATTGTAGACGGTGAATGTCCTTAAATTCTAATCTTTAAAAACCTACGTGATATTATCCTTATTATTTACTTAAATCAATGACATGTATCATTTGTATAAAAGATTTGATATCAGTAGTTGGCGCCAAGTTATTCTACCTTATTACTTACTTAATTTTAATGACATTTATCATTTGTATACAAGATTTGATATCAACAGTCGGCGCCATGTTAAATTTTACCAAATTAAACAGTAAAACACAAGTGGTACCTTTAATCTTTAAGAACCCATATAGTACTATTATTTAAATTCCACTAAATTAAAAAGTAAAACCTAAGTGGAATTATCTTTATCTTCATACAATGAAACCTAAGTATATGCCTTTGTATTCCTATTAAAAGATCTTCCTATTCGAAACCAAGTGACTTAATTCTTCTTTAAAAAAATTATATC
>NW_017276136.1:135242-145866 GCF_001594065.2 Cyphomyrmex costatus
ATATATTTGTATTAATTATTATAGCTTTTAGATAGTTTTCATTGTTTTTCTTATTCGCTCTAGCAGCGCGAAGTGTTTTTACGTAAAAAATTTTTCTATTTAAATAAATTTTTTCATTTTCTTTTTAAATTAATTGTGATATAATTTTTTTTGAAGAAGAATTAAGTCACTTGGTTTAGAATAGGAAGATCTTTTAATAGGAGTACAAAGGCATATACTTAGGTTTCATTGTATGAAGATAAAAATAATTCCACTTAGGTTTTACTTTTTAATTTAGTGGAATTTAAATAATAGTACTATATGGGTTCTTAAAGATTAAAGGTACCACTTGTGTTTTACTGTTTAATTTGGTAAAATTTAACATGGCGCCGACTGTTGATATCAAATCTTGTATACAAATGATAAATGTCATTAAAATTAAGTAAGTAATAAGGTAGAATAACTTGGCGCCAACTACTGATATCAAATCTTTTATACAAATGATACATGTCATTGATTTAAGTAAATAATAAGGATAATATCACGTAGGTTTTTAAAGATTAGAATTTAAGGACATTCACCGTCTACAATCGTAGCCAAAAGTTTACTGCTCGCTCGCTTCTCGGTGCATAGTGCATATCTCTCTCCACTCCGCTTTCCATGCCAATACTTTTTCTGCTGAGTGTACTCACGCACAAGCAAACGGGGTTCGATGCCTTGTATGTATACACGCACACTAGCCTGTTGAGGAAAGCGGAGACCCGTCTCATAGCAATGGCTCTCCTTCCATATGGCGACTTACTTCAAGTGCTGTCGGATACACCACTTCAAACTTCGATAACTCAAAAACGGCACCGCTACGGATCCCCATTTTTTTTAATGTTATTTCTAGCATCGTCCTGCATCATATCCTAATTCTTTAGAACAATCGTATAGATATCACAGTCGCTATGAATTGAAATGTCACTTGAGCGCACGCTTGGGCTATACCTTACATGTTAAAAGCTGCAACTTTGAAAATTAATAACTCGAATTCGGCACCGCTAAATTTTCTGAATTTTGGAGGATATATCGATAATGATATTAATATCATGTAGGTTATTAAAATTTGAAGCATTTTGTATAGAAATCGATTAGGCGGTTAACGTCCTTAACTTGGCGCCGACTATTGATATCAAATCTTTTATACAAATGATACATGTCATTAGAATTAATTAAATAAGGATAATATCACGTAGGTTTTTAAAGATGGTTTGCTAAATAGCAAATGTGATTGGTCAATTTCACAGTTGATTAAGTAATTGTCGTTGGTGAAACTGGCCCAAATGGATTTTTGACCAGCAGCACCCACTCTTAGCGCTTTTTTCTACCTTTTTTTTTTAAAAAAGGTAAGTTTATATATACATACAAATGATACATGTCATTAGAATTAAATAAGTGTAAGGATGGTACTTCTTAGATCTTTAGAGATAGAATTTTTAAAGACTAGTTAATTAAACGATATATTTTATGGGAAAAATCCATATTATATGATCTTTTATACTTATATCTTTATATTTTATAAATTTCTTTTTACAACACCTAGTGTAAAGAATAGAGAAAACAAATTAATAGAAATTCTACAAATATCTGAAATGATTGGAATCAATATTGTATCAGATAATTTTAGAATCTCTATTAATTTGTTCTCTTTATTTTTTACATAATTATAAAAGAACTGATTCTTTGTACTCAATTATAATTTCAGATTTGTTGTAAGTAAAGGTCTGAACTAATCTGTCTGTATATACCATTTACTAACATCCTTTAAGAGGCAATACTAAAACCAAATTATTGTATATTTGGCGTAATCTTGATTTTCTCATCACTGTGTTTAGTTTGTGACTTGCCTTTTAAAATTATTCTATAATGTATTATTTATCAGGATATACTTGTAAAGATATTGTAAAAAATAGAACAAATGTAATAAACACCTGATAAATAATAAATTGTTTCATAGGAAAATATTGAGATAACTATCAAATATAAAGCTATATACAGACAAATTGGATTCAGGCCTTTTTTTTCAATAAATCTTTAAATAAAATACAACACAGAGAATTAGTTCTTTTTTAATTATGTAGAGAAAAGAGGGGACAAATATTAGAAAACTTATCTGATACGATATCGAAGAGATCCTTTAATAATTTCATGGTAAATCCATGAATCAGAAGCGTGCTTGGTGATTTTAAAATGTGTGAATGTACCGAAGAGATATCAGGTCAGCAATCACGTCAGACGGTTTCATTAAATCAGATTCAAAATTCACTTCCTACTGTTTGTAAAAATAATAACAAGCCTTTTCTTTCAATTTGAAAAAAAAGACAGTACAAAGAATCAGTTCTTTTACAATTATATTAGGTGTAGTAAAAATAAATCCATTATGTATGCCTTCAATTTCATGCAAAAATAATAGATTTCTTTTTACTACATCTAATATAAAGAATAGTAAAGAAAACAAATTAATAGAAATTCTAAACATATCTGAAATGATTGGAATCAATGTTATATCAGATAATTTTAGAATCTCTGTTAATTTCTACTCTCTATTTTTTACATAATTATAAATGAACTGATTCTTTGTATTGAATTATATAATTTCAGATTTATTGAAAGGAAAAGTCTGAACCAATCTGTCAGTATATACCATTTACTAACATCCTTAAGAGGCAATACTAAAACCAAATTATTGTATATTTGGCGTAATCTTGATTTTCTCATCACTGTGTTTAGTTTGTGAGTTGCCTTTTACTTTAATATTATTTATTTGTCTGGTAGTTATCTCAAAATTATTCTATGAAATAATGTATTATTTATCAGGATATATTTGTAAAGATATTGTAAAAAATAGAACAAATGTAATAGAGACCTGATAATAAATTATTTCATAGAGTAATATATTGAGATAACTATCAAATATAAAGTATAAAGGTTTATACAGACAGATTGGATTCAGGCCTTTTCTTTCAATAAATCTGAAAATAAAATACAGTACATAGAATTAGTTCTTTTTTAATTATGTAGAGAAAAGAGGACAAATATTAGAAAACTCATCTGATACGATATCGAAGAGATCTTTTAATAATTTCATGGTAATTCCATGAATTATTATTATTAGAATTAATATTGTTAATATGGTATTTTAACCTATGGTGAATTGTAAAAAATATACAATAAATTGAAGAGGATATCCATTTTGTAAAAAAATATTAATGGCATTTACTAAATTATTTCTTTGAAAAGTTGGATGACACACTCGTAAAATTTTATCCACAACACCATATATAACACCTCTTTTATGACACGTAGGATGATGAGAATGAAAATTAAGGTATCTTCCTGAAAAAGAGGGTTTGTGGTAGCAATCAAAAATCAAACTACCCTCCTCCACAATAATCATAATATCTAAAAAGCTAATTTTTCCTTCTTTGCCAATTTCAATAGTAAATTGTAATCTTGTATGTAATGAATTAAAAACATCTAATGTGTTATTAATGCTCTTAGATGGAACCACTAAGATAATGTCATCAACATATCGGTAATAAAATAAAGGATGGAACGGAAGTAATTCTATTGCTGTTTTTTCAAAATCTTGCATGACAATGTCAGCAACCACTGGTGATAGTGGAGATCCCATAGGAGTTCCGAAAATTTGTTTATAATATTTATTATTAAACATGAAAAATGTAGAATTGAGTACCAATTTAAAAGCTATCATAAAATCTTAATTTTCATTCTCATCATCCTACGTGTCATAAAAGAGGTGTTATATATCGTGTTGTGGATAAAATTTTACGAGTGTGTCATCCAACTTTTCAAAGAAATAATTTAGTAAATGCCATTAATATTTTTTTACAAAATGGATATCCTCTTCAATTTATATTTTTTACAATTCACAATAGGTTAAAATACCATATTAACAATATTAATTCCAGGGAATGGAAGTAACTCGTTACTTGTAACGAAGTTACAGTTACAAGTTACTTTTTTGGTAACTTTACTGGTAACTGCGTTACTTTCTTTTTTTGGTAACTGTAACGGTAACGAGTTACATTTTTTGGGTAACGGTAACGAAATTTACAGTTACTTTTGTCGTTACTTTGCACACGATTGAACACGGTTCGATTGGATACATGCTATTTATAGCGCTTATCAATAAGACTTGAAAGCCCTTAGACATTCGGCCGTCATGATTCAGTAATTATTTTACACTTCTATCTTCTATGTAATATATAGGACATACAAATATTTCAGTTTGCTGCATATTTTACAGGTTTTAGAATTACAAAATTGTGTTTAAAAAAAATTAAAAAATAAATTAAATAATAGTAAAATGAGAAGGGTTACGAACCCAAAAGCGAAACAGTTTAAAAGACGATGACAATAAGTGTCGAAACGTCGTTTGTTTTTATCTTGTTTTATCTATTGTATTGTTCTAATATATATTTATACATTTAATTACATTGTCATCGTCGTTCTTATCGGAAATAAACTGTTTCATTTTTGGCTCGTAACCCTTTTCATTTTACTTTTATTTAATTTATTATTTGAGCCATTCTACATTGTTTTTTTTTTTAAATAAAATTATATATTTGTCAGTATTACATATAAAAAATAAAATGAAAAAGTACATTTTTAAATTGATTTTAAAAAAGTAACGGAAAAGTAACGAAAAGTTATTTTTCAAGTAACGGTAACTGTAACGAGTTACTTTTAAAAAGCGATAACTGTAACTGTAACTAGTTACTTTTAAAAAGTAACTTTCCATTCCCTGATTAATTCTAATAATAATAATATTCCAGATAAAAAATTGTTTGCTATTCCTTTTATTAACAATGTTTCTGAGAAGTTTAAATCTGTTGCCAATATGTTACACTGCAAGCTTGCTTATACTATTCCGAATACATTAAAAAATTACATTACAAGAGGTAAAGATAAGTTGGATTACACACACAATCAAAATGTTGTATATAAAATATCCTGTGAGAATTGTGAAGCTAGCTATGTAGGACAAACTAAGAGACAATTAAAAACAAGACTACATGAACATGTCTCGGATATTAACAAAGGTTCAAAATCTCCTTCTGTTGTAACTGACCACAGGTTAAAATTGAATCATAATTTTAAATGGAACAATGTTGAGATTTTGGATATAGAACCTTCTTACAGAAAAAGATTAATTTCTGAGATGGTTCATATTAAAAAACAGACACACGGCATAAATAAACAAAATGACACTGAGTCACTGCCGGAGATATACACCAATATGATACATTCCCTTTCCTTCTCTTAAATGTTCCTTCTTTGTTGTTTTCTCTTTTCCTTTGCTTTTGACTTTCAACTACATTACCTTTTTTGACATCATAGTGATAATATACCGTAAAATGACTTACAGTTTGCAAATATATTTTATATTAATTGACTTCGATGAATTTTAATTATGGACTTGTTGCTTCTTTTGTATTTTTGATAAGGTAATAGAGTTTTTGTTTTTATTGAGTAATTTTTATTGCTGTTAATTTCATTAATTTATATAATTTCTATTAGGATCAATTTATACTTATTTCAACATATGATCCATTCTATACCGATTTATATGAAGATTAATATTGAAGGTAATTGTTTTTTGGTATTAATTTTTTGGTTATAATTTCATTAATTCGTAAATAATTTTTATTAGGATCAATTTTTAATGGAAGAAAAATGCGTTCTTTTTTTTATGTTAACTTTATTAATTGTAACATTGATAATGACCCGATCGGTGTCGAAACGTCTGTCTTTTTGTAATTATTAAAGCGGTTTATTAAATTTTATATATTTAATATTTTTCGATAGATTTATTTGGCTCTTTGCCCTTCTTAGTTTTGTATTGTTTTATACATATAGAGCCTTCTCACTAATTATTTTATTTTATTATCTTTACCAACTTCCATGGTAAACTGAATTCTTGTATGTAAAGAATTAAAGCGTTCCAAAATGCAATTAACACTCTCGGCAAGGGCAGCAAAAATAATGTCATCTACATAACGATAGTAAAAGGTTGGTTGAACAGATAATGATTTAATTGCAACTTCCTCCAAATCCTGCATAACTATATCGGCGACCACTGGTGATAATGGTGATCCCATGGGAATTCCAAAAATTTGTTTATAATGTTTATTATTAAAATTAAAAACAGTCGAATTTAAAACAAAACGGAAGGCAATCATAAATTCATCTAATGGAATTTTTGTTGTCTTAGATATAGCATCCCATCTCCTAACAACACTATCAGATGCCAAATTTATAAGTATGTTAGTGAAAAGGGAAACGACATCAAAAGAAACTAATAGAGAATCAGAGTCCATTTTAACATTTTTTAATTTGTTAATCAAATCAACACTGTTTTTGATAAAACTTGGAGATTCCCTAATGGAGTTACTAATAATTCGGTGTAAATATAGAGATAGATTATATAACGGACTGTTGATGGAGGATACTATGATTCTTAAAGGAAAATCAGCTTTGTGAACTTTAGTCAATCCGTATTCCCTGGGAATGTTACCATCAGTCATCAATAAATTTTTATACGTATAATCATCTATATATTTTTTATTTTTCCAGCGAGCTAATATATCACACAAATCACTAGAAAGTTTCGGTAATTATTTAGATTAGGGGACACCTCACCGTTGAACTTAACCTTGACATGTGTTGTCAAGGTCATGATTCTGAGTAACTTTGCCTTAACAACTAGGCGGCGGACTCTTATCATTTGTGAGATATTAAGCGTTGAAGTTATTTTTAACAGTAGTGAAACCGGTAAATCTTTAGATCAGGGGACTTTCCACAATTACCTTGACCTTGACATATGTTCTCAAAGATACGACCCTGAGTAACCTCAAACAGGTTTTAACCGTCGCTCGTCATTCGTTAAAAAGTTATTAACAATCATAGTTTTAAAATTAACATATGATATATGTATAATACATGTATGATATTAAGTACTATTCTACATCTTTCCCTGTTTAGAAACGTTAAACTTTCCACGCGAAGTAACTTTAACCCTCCCCCCCTTCTTCACAGAGGCACTCAATTTCTACGATTGTACTGTTGCTATGATAGTACTGTCGGGGCAGACCTCTGTCGACGGTGTGGGTGCGGGGGGATGGCCGAAGGCCGCCCCCTTGCACCCGCCCGTGTGTGTGTGTGTTCCATTCGTTATATAACGATTATGAGTCTATTACTTGATAAGGGCGGGTGCAAGGGGGCGGCCTTCGGCCACCACCCTGCACCCACACCGTCGACAGAGGTCTGCCCCAACAGTACTATCATAGCAACAGTACAATCGTAGAAGTCGAGTGCCCCTGTGAAGAGGGGGGGTTAAAGTTACTTCGCGTGGAAAGTTTAACGTTTCTACACAGGAGGAGATGTAAAATAGTACTTGTTATAATACATATCATATATGGCAGAAATGATACGTTAATTTCGAAACTTTTTTTGATCATAACTTTTTAACGGACAGCGACCGCCACCTAAAACATGCGGGGGGTCACTCAAGGTCATGACCTTGACAACATATGTCAAGGTTAAGATCATCGGAGCTGGGTCCCCTAAAGTGAACATTTGTCTTGTATTATACAAAATTATACTTTTAAGTCTAAATATCTCAGAAACTATAAGAGACCGCCGCCTAGTTGTTAAGGCAAAGTTACTCAGAATCATGACCTTGACAACATATGTCAAGGTCAAGGTCATCGGTGAGGTGTCCCCTAATCTAAATAATTACCAAAGTTTCTTAGTAGAATCTTTTTTAATAACCTCATATGTAAGTGTTCTTATCCGAGAGCATCAATTCCATTTTCTTAACGTAATCAGATTTATTATGAGCTGCGGTCACATTTCCTTTGTCAGCTTTAGAAAAAAACACTTCTGGGTGTTCCTTAATGAATTTATTAGTAGAAGCAATCCAATGAGATAACAGTTTACTATTAGAGTCGTTTTTTATATTATGGAGCTTTTCAAGAATTGGTAAAGTACTATTTTTCACAAAATTTGCAATGTTATTAGGACGACCGTTAATATTATATTCAATGTTCTTTAAAAACTCAATAAACGTATGTTCAAAATTAAATTTGTTGATAGGAAGACCAAAACCTTCACCTAGTTGTAAAAGATGTTTGACTTCTAATGGAATATCAATATTACTCAAATTATAAAACCACTTATCATTTAAAGAATCTAATTGGACAGCCTCATTAAAACTCTCTACAGGAATATGTACCTCTTCAGATATGCAATTCAAACTTTCATTAGGTAATTCTTTAGAGATAACAATCGTTCTACTATTGTTATTAAAATTACTAACATAAGAGATTGGTTTGACATGTGACATTTTATGAATTCGTTCTTTTTCTTTTAGCCAATAAATCTTTTTATTTATTCTTTTTGTATGAAAACAAAGGCACGAGTTATTAATATAGTCTAAATACTTAAAAAATTCATAACTCACGGAAGTTGGTAAGACTCTGTAGACACTTGACGACATGTTAAAAATCTACTTTCAACATATTAAAAATCTACTTTCAATAAATTTTTAATATCGTTCAATATCGGTATCTTTTAGTATTTAAAAAAAATAAATCTGTATATTTTTTAGAGCTTACCACAAACACCAGCTGGTGGTGCTGGTGGGAAAGCAAGTGCGAGCGGTACCTGTTCAAATGCTGGAATGATCAATGGTACTGGTGTCGATCATGAAAACATCCGGGACGGTGCTGGTATAGATACAGAGCTCGTAAGTATACAGTTAGATATATACATATATTTGTATAATTCTTTCTCTCTCATATAAGTATATATTATATAAGTATATATTTATAAACAATATCAAATCTTATTGGACCGTGAGAGTTTAAACTAAATACGATGAGAACATGCTGTAACGATCAAGCTGGATCTTGGATGCTTCTAATTTATAATTTCGTGCGAATTCATATACTACGTACGTAGATTCTTAAATGCGCGCCTAAATTTTTTTTAGACTTACAACGCAAACTCTAATAAACTATCGCAGTACTATCGCGAGTTAAATTGACTAACAATCTAATAATTTTGATGCTCATAGCATCTTGTATCTTAATAATGTTGAATGACATATTAAAAATCTGTAAATAATTAATTTATATTAAAAAATATTAGCTCGGCCGGGAGTCGAACCCAGATCTCTGGCATTCCGTGCGAGTAATAAACGTATATTCATAATTTATTGAAAAATGTATATACAGGATGTCCGAGCATAGAGATGCACACGAGACGAGATAAGGTAAGATTACTGCAATCTTATGCGTGGTCTACAATTGGCAGTAGCAGTAGTGGATTATGGAGTAGACATAGGCTGTAGGATTTGAGTCTCTTTACGCCTGAGTGTCTACAATGACTTACAGCCATACAGTAACGAAAGAGCATTATCCTTTATATCCATAATTATGGATTGACAAAAAATTGGATTTATTACATTATTTATGATGTTATAGAATCAGCTCCTAATATTGCAATCGAGCATTATTCAGACGAAGAGGTCTATTATTGGTCGGAGATGGTGGATACGACCTGTGAACAGTCGCAAACATATAGGTTTCAACCTTAACCTATTTCGCGAATTGATGGTAACTGATCACGAAGAATTTTTCCGGTATACTCGGATGTGGACAGAGCAATTTGAATTTTTGCTCAATGTGGTGCATCCATGCTTTAATTTAGGTTATAGCATGCAAAAACAGCACTAGCTTCTTTCCCGCATTTTCTTTACTACTGAATGCTATTGAAAGTAAACATACCCAAGTGCCACCCGCCGATCTTAATGAAACTTGGCATACTTTCAAAACACCGAAAAATATTGGATACGTATTTTTTTATACGTCCCCATAAAGCGTTTTAGGGGTACAAACCACCCCCTCAATATAAAAATTAACCCTTTTTGTGACTTGTGAAAAAATATAAAATTAATAACTAACAATTAAGTAGCGTTAATCTTACAAAAATGTATTCGGGGGTTTTCGGGGTCGCTGATTGCGAATATGATGTTAGTTTTTCAAAATTCAAAATGGCGGATCCAAAATGGCGGACGATTTTTTGAAAATGAAATGAAATCAACTTGAAACTCGTTACTCGGGGGTTTCCGGGGTCGCTGATTACGAATATGATGTTAGTTTTTCAAAATTCAAAATGGCGGATCCAATATGGCGGATGGAAATTCATAAAGTAAAGCTACGCTCACAAAAATAATTACTATGGTGTTTTCGAAGTAGCTAATTACGAATCTGATGCCAGTTTCCCAAAATTCTAACTGGCATATCCAGTATGTTGGACGAAAAATGTTATATGTTGAGTTACGAGCATAAAAAATCATTATTCCGATATTTTCGGGGTTTCTGATTATGAATCTGATGCTACTTAATTGTTAGTTATTAATTTTATATTTTTTCACAAGTCACAAAAAGGGTTAATTTTTATATTGAGGGGGTGGTTTGTACCCCTAAAACGCTTTATGGGGACGTATAAAAAAATACGTATCTAATATTTTTCGGTGTTTTGAAAGTATGCCAAGTTTCATTAAGATCGGCGG
>NW_017276136.1:146797-150662 GCF_001594065.2 Cyphomyrmex costatus
AGTAAACATACCCAAGTGCCACCCGCCGATCTTAATGAAACTTGGCATACTTTCAAAACACCGAAAAATATTGGATACGTATTTTTTTATACGTCCCCATAAAGCGTTTTAGGGGTACAAACCACCCCCTCAATATAAAAATTAACCCTTTTTGTGACTTGTGAAAAAATATAAAATTAATAACTAACAATTAAGTAGCGTTAATCTTACAAAAATATGTTCGGGGGTTTTCGGGGTCGCTGATTGCGAATATGATGTTAGTTTTTCAAAATTCAAAATGGCGGATCCAAAATGGCGGACGATTTTTTGAAAATGAAATGAAATCAACTTGAAACTCGTTACTCGGGGGTTTCCGGGGTCGCTGATTACGAATATGATGTTAGTTTTTCAAAATTCAAAATGGCGGATCCAATATGGCGGATGGAAATTCATAAAGTAAAGCTACGCTCACAAAAATAATTACTATGGTGTTTTCGAAGTAGCTAATTACGAATCTGATGCCAGTTTCCCAAAATTCTAACTGGCATATCCAGTATGTTGGACGAAAAATGTTATATGTTGAGTTACGAGCATAAAAAATCATTATTCCGATATTTTCGGGGTTTCTGATTATGAATCTGATGCTACTTAATTGTTAGTTATTAATTTTATATTTTTTCACAAGTCACAAAAAGGGTTAATTTTTATATTGAGGGGGTGGTTTGTACCCCTAAAACGCTTTATGGGGACGTATAAAAAAATACGTATCTAATATTTTTCGGTGTTTTGAAAGTATGCCAAGTTTCATTAAGATCGGCGGATGGCACTTGGGTATGTTTACTTTGAGTTCTCATTGGTTGAGAGTAAAAGAGTAGACGTAAGAAATGGATTTCAACCATTTCGCTTATGGACTTACTCTACGCCCTATAATACCGAAAAAACCAGCTTACTGCGACGTCTTACTGCTTCATCCGCTACTACTACTGCCCATTGTAGACCACGCATTAATCTCGATCTCGCAAACGTCTCAGAATGTGCATCTCGGTCTCGGATTTTCGAGAAACTCAATATCTTAATCTCAATCTCGATCTCGAATCTCGTCGAGATTTCGTTGAGATTGGTGGAAAATAGTTAAAGAAGTACAAAATTGTTAAAAATATAACAAAATTTTAAATTTTTATGTCTTTAAATTTTTTTACATAACTGGCTATTAGCTATTCAATTCTTTGTGCCTAGTTATCGGGTCAAAATAAGTAGACAAATGAATGAAGTCTAGTCCGATAACTTTAATATGATATAACGAGGTTATATGAGTCCTATCAGGATAGCTAAACAGCAACTGCCGGGCACCGTGATGACCGCAAGGATCGTGCGACATTCGCGCGGTGTGGTTAATGTCTTTTTGCCCAATCACACGATCTGACAATTTCCCGATAGCCAATCCTCGCGGCTTCAAGAATCCGCGTATCGGTTACTTCTGCTACGGAATTTTCCGGTAACGACAAGCTCACGTAAGAAATCTATCGAACGTTCTATGTAGAACGATAACTGATTTATACATAGTAATAACTAAAATATGCCTACAGCTCGGCTATTCTGACATTTTGACTGTCCCGGTCGAAGGAATAAAAATAATCGCACTTATAATTCACTTATAACTAACATACAAATAATACTTTACAGTTATATGTCAGTAATATAGAATTAACAATGAAGATAAGATTGCATCTGGTCCGGTGCTACAATACCAGTATACGGTCACTGAGTTAACTGAAAACTAACATCAGTAATGACATATCGATCATAATCTAAAATTTTCGAATAAATATGGTCCCTTAAACTAAGATAATAACGTCTTATTTATACCAGGTGTAGTCTCGACATTTCTTATTTCCACATAATCACCTATTTTGTATTCGTGCGCAGCTCTTCTTTGCGAATTGTATCTTTTTGTATCTCGAGTTGTAATTTATTAATTTTTGTATTAGCTTTACTTCGAATTTGCTCAAGGTCACGATCTACAGCTGCGCTAAGTAGATATATCTCGTAACAAATCGCAGGTTACTCCCTTTTGCTCAACCGAATCGGGTTAGGAATAATCGGGAAGATGTATCATCAGTCGCTCGATAGACGGTATTATTTAAGGAATATTCGACTCGATCTAAAATTTTATCCCGTTGCTAGGGGGTTTCGCTCATCTTCGCTAACATCGGTGTTATAACTCTGTTGAAACGTTCTACTTGATCGTTAGCTCTCTGTGTTCCTATTCAGTAACAAGAACATGTGTAACACCTTCGTTTTTTATACTCTTTAAATACATCAGAGCTGAAATAAGTGCCTCTATCGGAAATTAAACGCTCCAGTTTACTATATGCACGAAAATAATCACGCAGGTATTTTATAGACTCCTCGGTAGTCGTAGATTTACAAGGATAAATTCCAAATCGATAACAGTGAGCAAATGCCGATATTCTTTCCCGGTTTTTTTTAATGGCCCAATATGAATTGTATCAAAAGGTAACGTCTCTTTTGGAATCCCATGTAAAAAGCCTTCCGCTTTGCCACTCGGCGGTGAAAACTCAATGCAACGTAAACTATTTTGAATATATTCCTTTACTTTTTCTCGCATGTTAGGAAATTAATAAATTTTTGTAATACATTCAATAATTTTATCGACTACGACATGCCCAATGTCATGACATGTTCTAATTACATTTGATTCCGTTGATCGCGACACGTAAAATAATAATTTCTTATTCTTACCTTTTCTATACACTAAACTATCGCGTAATTTGTAATGTTCTACACCGCTCTTTTCAAGTCTATCGCGGATTTCAAGAATTTCTGGATCTCAATTTTGACAAATAAATTAAGTTTGTTCGAATGTACTACTTTGAAATACTAATGCGCTATGACAACGGCTCAACGCATCGACGTGTGTCATTCGCTTCCTAGGTCAATGTACAATATCATAATCATAATTTTGTAAGAACAACGTTCATCGAGGTTTATTCGCGGGTTTACAACTTTTTTACTCAACGTTAAACAGAAATTATTGCAATCGGTGACTATCTTAAATTTACATCCTGTCAAATATACATAGAATCTTTTTAACACGTACATGACAGCAAGACACTCTAGCTCGAAACTGTGATATTTAGCCTCGGTGGGTGTAGTTCGTTGGCTTCAGAACGAAATAGGCCTCCAAGTACCGTCACTTTGTTTTTGGAGCAGAATATCACTGAATCCGCTAGCACTCGCATCACAATGCAGTTCGGTCTCAGCACGTGGTGATTGCCAACACAGGTTTGCTAGTTAAATGACGCTTTAACGCGTCGAACGTTTGTTTCTCTATACTTCCAAAATAGAAAGTAACATCCTTTTTTATTAGGTCATATAATGGTTCAGCCGTTAATGAGAAATTAAGTACGAATCTACGAAAGTAACTCGCAAGACCAAAAAGCTGTTGTACTTCTTTTACATTTCTCGGAATCAGGAGACGCGGTAGCGTCTCCGGCCATGTTCAAAAACTCTGAGACGCTACAAGTCTCTTATCCCGAGCCACCAAAGTCCATTTTTGGGAGATGCATAATTACTAAAATATAAAAAATTTTGAATCAAACGTTATATGTCTTGAAAGGCGGCATCGCCACGAGTAATTTGAGCCAAAAAAATTTTTAATCGATCAAGCCGTTATGGAGATATAAGCGGTCGAAAAGTGGTGATTTTAATGAAAAATTAAGAAACGTCTCCTTCTCCTTCTTCTTCTTCTTCTTCTTCTTCTTCTCTGTCCGCATTTTTAAACTTTTCAACATCCTCTCTCACCTTTCACTTGCACCTCCACCATCTTTGGCCCACCGGACCTCCTCCACTCGCCCCTCCCCCT
>NW_017276136.1:158533-170888 GCF_001594065.2 Cyphomyrmex costatus
GATCTAGTAATATATCAGTTACTTTTCGTGGTAATGTATTATATTAGATAATATCATTTAAAGTATTAAAGGTTTAAATTATTAGGTTACATTATTAGATAATCATTTTAATTTAGAATGGTACAAATTTTTGGGGTCAATTTTCAAAGGATGATATTCATTGGGTTTTTTATTTTGTGGTTAGATAATCGTTTTAATTTTGATAGGTTCAATTTTTGTAGTTTTCATTTACTTTTCGTGGTACATAACATAGAAAATAACATAATGTATATTCATGTTTAAAAAGATTCAAATTTTTGGGGTTAATTTCAAAGGTTTAAATTTTTTGGGTTTTTTAATTTACTTTTCGTGGTACATAACATAGAAAATAACATAATTATATTCATGTTTAGAAAGATTCAAATTTTTGGGGTTAATTTCAAAGGTTTAAATTTGTTGGATAATTCAAAACAGACTCGATATTTTCATCGCTTGGTCATATCCCATATTCATTAACATAGTAATCTAAATATTTTTCATCACGCGTGCATGTAATGTGCCCTATACCGCAACGCTTTTGCGTACGGAAAATAGCCAATACCTCAAGTCGTTAAGTTATTTCTCCAACCCCACTCTTCTGCGCAAAAACGTTGCGGTATAGACACATTACGACGAGCACTTGTAATGAAAAATTCCATGTGTAACAAGTGGGGGTATATTCGTTTATAGTTTGGCATGGGCGCGCGTTCGCGCTCGCGCCCGTCACGCGCTATAAACAACTATCCCCCACTTGTTACACAATGTACTATTATTTCCGTCTGAGTGAAATAACATTTATCTAAACGAAATCATAAATGATTAGCCAACTCAAATAATTCAGACAAAATTACGAAATGTTTCTATAAGCTCTGGGTACCTATTAGGATATCACCTAAATGCAACAATATTTTATGTTCTCTCACAAGACGTTCGAATACGACATGAATAAAGTGTTGAAATATGCGTGGCGCGTTTGTTAAACCAAACGGCATTCGCAAATATTCATACTGTCCCAGTCATAGAGATAGTAGTACTAGAGTACGCATTGTAGGAGTGGGAGTAATCCTATCTAGAAAAGGATGCACTCATTTGGGCCTTTTCGTTCTCTCTTGTTTCGCGCATGCGTATAGCCATTTACTCTGAGAGAGGGGATCGAAAGAAAGAACGAGTCGAACGAGAAAAATTTCATCATTACATGACCGGATAAGCCTGATTGAACCTGATCATTTTGGAATCAAACAAAGAATTGAGTTTGATAAGATTAAGGGCTTTCGATGAATGATATCAATAAATATTAATGATAAAAATCTATTACTTATACCTCTACAATTCCAGTTATGAGAGCATATTGGCCAGCACTACCAGATTGTTTCTTATAAAGATAGTCAAATTCACATGGTTTAGTTAAGTCTCGCGGAAAGAAACTTTTGGCTTTCCAAGAATGACCGGACAAGCCTGATCTCTTTGGAATCAAACAAAGAATTGACTTTGATAAGATTAAGGGTTTCCCAGTGCCAAGGGTTGCTCTTTCAATTCTTTATTCTTTCTTTCAATCCCCTCTCTCAGAGTATACGGCTATACGCATGCGCGAAACGAGAGAGAACGAAACGGTTCCAAATGAGTGCGTCCTTTTCTAGATAGAATTACCCCCACTCCTCAAATTTCCGACAATGCGTACTTTAGTACTACTATCTCTATGGTCCCAGTATAGAACTTTATTTTTGTACTTAACCCCCATATCTCTACTTGACCATAAAAGATATTTAAAATTTTAAGTCGCGCACTGTTTACTCCGACAAACTGACATAGTCCTCTTTGACAGGAAAACATGCTTCGTTCTCAACAACGCTATTACGAATAAGGCTAACATAAAAATGAAAGGTAAATATCTAGAATAACGGAAGCAGCTCCGATCCTCTTGACCTTGATATATATTGTCTAGGTCATAACTCTGAGTAACCTCCAATAAGTTTTAGCCACTGCTCGTCCTTCGTTAAAAAGTTATTAACAAAAAAGTCTTAAAAGTAACGTACTATTTCTGCTATACATATACGATATTAAGTATTATTCTACACCCCCTCCCCCTGTTTTGAAATGTTAAGCTTTCCATGCAAAGCAACTCTCACCACCCTCCCTCCTCCAAGAGGCGCACAACTTCTATGATTGTACTGTTGCAAGTAGGTTTCAACTCTCCATGCGAAGCGAGAGATATCTCACACTAACAACTGTGTTGGGTTAGGTTATTTTTAACAGTAGTGTATCTCCAGGCAGGGGTAACTACTGAAATAAGTACCTAAAAACGACATAAGATTACATTCAATATATAAAAGTGTGTGCGTGTAGAGGCAGTAGGTTCCGTATCCCTGCGGGGAGGGGGACTCCACTACTGTTAAAAATAACCTAACCCATCCTATTTGTTGGTGTGAAGTAGCACTCGCTTCGCGTAGATAATCGTAAATTGCTATGTTTACCAAAATTATATATAGAATATTTGTGATGACTTCTACGCGAAGCAACTACTTCTTCCGCTCTGTAAAGGGGTGTATGACAGTAGAGTAGCTACATCGATTCTAACCCAGGTCTTCTGAGGGGGGGTATGACATCACGGGAGGGGAGGGGGATGATATCACAGGTCGAAGGATATGACATCACGGGAAGAGAGGGGGATGATGACGCCGCAGAGAGATGAGGTAGCGGAAAGGAAAATGATGTCAAATGGTGCTAACGTCGCGGGAAATTTGCGCGGAGAGAATTACGGGGCCCACGTTGTCGCCGCGGGGTCTGTAACCTCCGGGCGCGGTCCGCCGCCGCCACCGCGTGATCTGTCGGACGCTGTCTGCCGCCGCAATCGCACGCGGGTCGCCGTCGCGTCGCCGCGCTATGGGGATCCCCACTGTCACTTATAGCCGTTAGGAGCGCTAGTGTACTTGGGGACATATGTGAATTTGTGTCTATATAAAACATAAAAAGATTAATATATTAATTTTGACATGCCGGGCATGTGTGTGGCATACGGATGCAAAAATAGGGGAGGGCATCGGTTCCCAAAAGATGAGGGAATGAAAAAACGGTGGATTACAGCAATAAACCGTAAAGATTTCCGCCCGAGTGCAGAGTCGCGTGTGTGTGCAGATCATTTTAGACTCGAGCATTATAATACCACTGGCTTTGATTCAGGTGAGTTTGTACATCAAAGTTGTTGTTGTTTACATATGCTATCAATCTAGTAGATAGAAATAAGAATTAGAGACTGTTGATGGCCGTATGATTATTTCAATTTTAACCTCAATCCTTAATAAATGTTCTATAAGCAGTGTATTAAAGTTCACAGCAAATTATAAATAAATAACCGAAGTAAATAACTGTCTTGCTATACATATATTGATCCTTTTTTGTGACTTTTCATTAAAATCACACGATAGCTTGACAAGCTATCGCCATTATATCGACATCACCTATCTTTCCATAAGTTCAATCTTTTTTTTTCTCAAAGGCGCTCCCCTTCTTTTCAATTCTTCCTTTAATTGAGCTATTTTCAATTTACTATAATCCATATTATTTGTTTTTTAATAATTTTAATGTACATCACTCCATTATAAGCGAAATACGCTTTCGCGATAATGTCCCCTAGTTCGCTGCTGCCCTCTATGCTGAGCTTGTCAAATGGGGATCCCCATATTTACTGCGGTATACTTACTCTTTCTCTTATGCGTTGCTATCTTCATCCCCCTTATACGATTATATATCGCATCTTTGTCCAACTAATTACTTAAATAATAAGATCGCACGCAAATATATTTCTTATCAAATATATTTCTTATCTTATAGGAATAATTATTATTAATTCTATCGAGCTTGACGCTGCGCACGCGGTTGTCGGCACGCGATGATGCTGTCGCAACGCAATGTAACGCGATACCGCGCGAAGGAAGGATGGAAGGAAACGGAGAATTGAGAAAACTGAATTAATCGCTTTTTAGTTATTTATATACTTATTATTATTTATTTATTTACAATATAAACTTATTTATTTATTCGAACATATTTTTACTCAATATAAAGGAACACATTAAGGCATAAAAATTGGATTAATAATATTTTGTACATCTATTAATTTTTTTTATATAATTAAATAATTAATTAATTATTTTAATCTTTTAACATGAGCTCGATG
Organism: Cyphomyrmex costatus; assembly: GCF_001594065.2. Lineage (NCBI taxonomy): Eukaryota > Metazoa > Arthropoda > Insecta > Hymenoptera > Formicidae > Cyphomyrmex > Cyphomyrmex costatus. The sequence goes on from NW_017276136.1 coordinate 162,726, forward strand.
TCGCCGTAGAATGCTGTCGGCATGTGCGTTATATAATAGAACTCAATATCAATGTGTATATCCTTATAGATGATCAAATTCACATACTTAAAGAAGAAACAAGCAATAACCTTTAACATTAATAAAATAAAATAAATTAAAAACACGATGTTGCGTAAACGGAGAATGAGATTTCAACGATTTACACTTATTTCAAATTAACTTGTTGCTATTCACGGAGATACAAGATGTGTCGATGCGAAGGAGGTCACACGTCGAATTGCTCTCGAATATTCTCGCTGTTTCGGTAGCGGAAAGCGAACTCGTGCTCCCCCTGTGCGTACACGAGAGCTCTGTACGCCCTCTCCAATGATACGTATCGCGCCGAAAGCAATTAGGCATGCGATCATGACGCGAGACCGTGCATGCCGCGAATACAATCCTCTCGGACGGTGACTGATGCATGAAATAAATGATGAACGTTTGACTAATTATTATACAACGCCGCCGCCCTTGAAAGGCTCCGCTTTCAAAATGTGAACGAAAGGTGAAACAACCTTTGAAACGAATTAACGTTGAGAGTTGACAAAATGCGCGACGCTGCATGCTTGATATGTGCAAACGCAAACAATTTTGATGTGCTTAACCTAAGTTGAGTATGATAACATGATAAAGTTGTACGCGAAAAACAGAACATACTTGATGTCTAGCGTTTATCGCTGGAGTCATGTATAGGTAATATTGCTATTCTAGTAACGGTCTTGTAAGAATGCCTTTTGTTGTTTTTATCTCAGCGGTTCTTACAACGCCGTCTATGCCTGGATGAACGCCTTGTACGCGCCCTAACAGCCAATGCAGAGAATGTAACCCCTGTTGTTTTATTAATACGACTTGACCGATCTTTAATTGATCCCCCTTGCTAGTCTTCCATTTGGAACGCGCTTGTAAGGTGTGGAGGTATTCCGAACTCCACCGTCGCCAGAAATGTTGCCTTAATTGTTCCACGCGTTGCCAACGAACGAGCCTATTTTCGCTTATGTCGCTCAAATCGTGGCAAGAAAAACTGTCTACGGTAGTGCCGATTAGAAAATGTCCGGGGCTCAAATAAGCGAGGTCATTGGGATCTTCGCTCAATGGAGCGATGGGCCGTGAATTTAGTATCGCTTCTATATCGCACAAAATAGTCTGCATATCTTCGAAAGTTAGATGAGCATTGCCGATTATACGATATAAGTGGAATTTTGCCGATTTTATCGCGGCTTCCCAGAGTCCTCCACAATGTGGAGCGTTGGGTGGTATGAAGTTCCATGTTATTCGCTGTTCGCGCAAAAATAACTGGATTTCATTTTGTGTGCACTCCTTTTCAAGAAAATTAGAGACTTCGCGCAAACGATGATGGGAACCTACGAAAGTAGTGCCATTGTCTGCCCACATGTGGGAAGGCTTTTTTCTGCGCGATATAAACCTTTTGAAGGCTGCTAAAAACGTGTCGGTGGTTAAATCACTGACTAGTTCTATGTGTACCGCTTTGGTAGCGAAGCATACGAACATGGCGATGTATGCTTTGTGAGTATGCGCGTTTCTGCGTTTTCCCTCTCGCAGAGTTAACGGATCGGCGTAATCCACGCCGCAATACGAGAATGGTCGGGAAACAGTTATGCGACTAGGAGGTAAAGAGCTCATAATGGTTTCTGAATGAACAGGCTTAACCTTGAAACATTTAACGCACCTTAAAATGATTTTTCGTGTTAGAGATCGCAATGATAAAGGCCAAAATTGTTGTCGGACGGCGGCGATCGTTGCCTGGATGCCGGCATGTAAGCTACGTACATGCGCTTGCGTGATGATTCGTCTTGATAGCTCGTGATTTTTCGGTAGCAGCACCGGGTGACGCGCGTCCTGTGTTAGATTTGAATGCCTTAATCGACCTCCAACTTTGATTAATCCATCGTCGAGGAATGGATTGAGTGTCAAAATCCCACTGGATGTACTGAGGCTCTTGTTGCTGCTCAAGGCCTTGTACTCCTCGGGAAATGAAAGCTGTTGCACAACCTTGCACATTAGTTGCAATGCTGCCGCGGTTTCTTCGTGGGAGACAAAATGTGTTGTTATGCCCGCAGGTCTTCGTAAGAACCTCAAGCAATATGCCACAACACGACAGGCTCTGTCATTCTGTTGAATGATTGTTGAGTATGTCTTCTATGACACTGGTGTCAACGACTGTAATGTTAACGTATATTTTTCGAAGTTCGGAGGTGTCCTCCTGACGTAGAAATTGATTGGTGGGCCAGAAATTCTCATTGTGTTGCAGAAAGTCGGGACCCTTCCACCAAGTGGTTGCATGAATTAAGTCGCTTGGATTTGAACCTCGTGAAAGTAAGTCGGCTGGATTTTGACCGGACGGTACGTGTCGCCAATCCGTCGCTTGAGTCAACCGTTAAATTTCTCCTATGCGGTTGTTTGCAACGAAAACTGAAAACATGCGTGATTCTGAGGATATCCAGCTCAATGTGATTGTTGAATCCGACCATAGATACACCTTGATGTCAGACGTATCTATTGACAATCGAACCTTGTCCATTAGCCGTGCCAGTAGAAGCGCTGCAGATAGTTCCAACCTTGGCAATGATACAGCTTTCAACGGCGTAATCCTTGATTTGGAGCAGAGAAGTTCTGAACGATACTTGTTCGCATCGAGCTCAGTCCGTATGTACACGCAGGCTCCATATGCATTTTGACTGGCATCACAGAAGCCATGTATTTGTATATGTCGACGTTCAATGCTGTATTTGACGCGTCTGGGAATTGCTAGTCGGTTGAGCTCCGTCAACTGCGACTTGAAGGTAATCCATCGTGCGTGTAAGTTCTGAGGAACTGACTCGTCCCAATCGATGCCTGCTCGCCAGAGATCTTGTAGTATCAACTTGGCGATGACGATGATTGGACCAAGTAAGCCTAACGGATCGTATAATTTGGAAACGTCCGATAGAATTTTCCGCTTTGAAATTGCGTCATGTGACATGACCGGGTCGTATGAAAAATGTAGCGTGTTTGTGTTGGCGTTCCATTTGATCCCTAAGATGTGGGCGCTTTCGTCGTCGTCGATGACAACGGGTTTGTCATTTTTATTGAGTGTTGCGTCCAGCAATTCCGGGGTGTTGGAAGCCCATTTTCCAAGCTCAAATGCGCCTAGCCTTAATAGTTCGATCGTTTCATCTCGAAGAGTCTCCGCTTCTTGGACGGTGTCTGCACCGGTTAGTAGATCGTCGACGTAGAAGTCGCGCCTTATACACGCTGATCCAATGGGAAACGTAGATGAGTGATGATCGGCTAGATGTTTGATGCACCTGGTTGTGAGAAAAGAAGCCGATGACGTGCCATAGGTCACTGTCATCAGTTCGTATGTCTTGATGTCCGCCTTGGAGTCGCTGCGCCACAAAATTCTTTGAAGAGATGTTTGCGAAGGGTGTATGAGCACCTGTCGGTACATTTTTATGATGTCTGCGATCAAAGCGTGAACGAAGGTGCGGAATCGCATCACGATTGACATCAAATCTTGCTGCACCACTGGGCCGACTCTCAAAACGTCGTTTAATGATAATCCTGTGTCGCTCTTACTTGAAGCGTCGAAAACGACACGAATCTTGGATGATTGTTTAGCGCCTTTGAAGACGCCATGATGAGGCAAGTAGAAAGATGCTGTATCCTCAAGTGGAGACACGCTGACTTCCTTCATGTGTCCTAGCTTTAAATATTCGTCCATGAAGTGGACATATTGGTCCCTTAAGTTGGGATCTCGTATGAACCGACGCTCTGTTCCTTGTAAGCGTCGTAATGCGATGTCCCTTGTGCTGCCAAGGTTACCGATTAATTCTTCCTTGATTGGAAGTTTTACTATGTATCTGCCCTGTTCGTTCTGGTCCACGTTAGCTTCGAAATGCTCCTCGCAGTAAGCATCGTCCTTGTTGTTTACGACTTGATTGTCGAGATGTTCAATTTGCCAGAACCGTGTTAGTTGATCGTGCAGTTGAGCATTGGATATGACTGTGGTGAATGCTCGCACGTTTTCTGCAGGCGCCGCTGTGATGCTGCGACGTCCAGCCAGAATCCATCCTAGTCTCGTTTTTTGTAGAGTTGGATGGCTGTGAGTGGCCTCGATTTGTCCTATGCAAAGTAGCTCCCAAAATATTTCTGCTCCGATCAAAATGTCGACCTTGGAGGAAACGTTGAAATGGGGGTCCGCTAGCTTGAGGTTTCGAGGAATGTTGTAGTCTCCACGCCTTGAAGTAGTCAGTGGAAGCTTCTCGGTTATCCGCTCTGTTACTATGCAGTCTATCGTCCTACAATAAGAATTTAATCTGGATTGCAGTGTTACCTTGGTTGCCATTGTAGCATTTGATGAGGTACTGTTGACACCAGATATTGTGACGTTTAGCGGGCGTAGTGGTAAACCAAGAGTTGCGGCGAGTTGTCTAGAAATGAAACTTGCTTGAGATCCTGAATCTAGTAAAGCTCGACATGAATGTGATGTGCCATCGGAGGCTATGACATTGACCACAGCTGTGGAAAGCATTATGTGATCTTTGCCTTGAATGTTCGACGAATGTGTCGTCACGGCTGTCGTGGAATTTTGTATGCTTGATTCCCCTGTGCCGGAAGTGCCGGAGTGATCCTCCGCCGAGCTGGTGCTCGTATGCAACAACGTGTTGTGTTTGATATTGCAAATTTTGCAACCTCTAGATGTGCATTTGTCCAATGAATGCATCGGAGAGCAGAGACAGTTGACGCATAGTTTGCGATTGCGTACCTCTACCGCCCGTTGCTTGATTGGCAGTGCCAAAAACTCCTTGCAATAATACATGGGATGCTCGCCCTTGCAATAGTTGCACTTGGATTTGACTGTTGCTGCACATGTAGATTGTCGTTTTGCGTTGGTTTGTGAATTTTTGTTGGTGTCCTTGGAAGCGAGACTGACCTTGTTTGTGGTCTCTAACACCAAACAATGTTGAGAAATAAAATCGTTAAATTGTTTAAATGTGGGAGTTTCAGTACCTGTTAAAGAGGACTGCCATTCTCGTAATGTACGTGGATCGAATTTTGAGGTTAGAATGTATACTAACAGATCGTCCCAGTGCGCCGTGGGACATTTAAGTGCCTTGAGGGCTTGAACATGTCGGATTGCCCCGTCCGCGATTCGACGCAGCTCGGTTGAATCTTCCTTGGTGAGCGAGGGTAAATCTAATATTGCTTTAATGTGCGTGTGAACGATCATTCGTCTGTTATCATAACGTTCCTTTAAAATATCCCATGCTATTTGATAATTTGCGGCGGAAATTTCTAATGCACTGATTACGCCACTCGCGTCACCGGTAAGTGTAGACTTTAAGTATTGTAACTTTTGTACGTCACTGATTGACGCGTTTGAATGTATAATTGAATTAAATGAATCGTAGAATGGAAACCATTCATCGTATTTGCCGGAAAACTTTGGAAGATTCAACTTGGGCAATCTAACACTGGAATGATTTTCCGATCGATTGAATGCGCTCGACGTAGACGGTGAATACGGTTGTGTCGGTTGCGCCCGCGGAGCTGATAATGGATTAAGAAGTTCGCGAATCTTTGCGCAAAGCGAATAATACGCTTCCTCGAAGCCGATCCGGTCATTGCCCTCATTTTCGTCAAGCAATTCTATCTCCGCTTGTATTGCGTTGTATTGTGACCAATATTCGTCTAACTTGATTCTACGTTCCTCAAGCTGAGCAGCAATAGCCGGAGTGGCAAAAGAAATCGCGTCGATATATGTGTGAATCCGCGTGCACGCGCCTTTAACGATCGCTCTATGTTTTTTGAGCACACTGATATCTTGCGCAGACGTCATCGCGAGCTAACCTGCTTGAAACAGACGTAACAAGGAACTTCGTCGGCACTACCGCGAACAGTTTTCCTTACCGGTACTGCGCAGCCGCGCTTTTGTTGACGACTTCCGGTGGCGACCTCCTCGTGGAAGCGGCCTTGAATGTGCTGTCCTCGGCGTGCCTCTGAATGATGGTGGCAGCTGACGATGAGAATGCAGCTCGTGATCCGTAGCTCTGACACCTTGAGGTTATGAGCCGCGCTCGAGCGTTGAGATGAGTAGAGGCGGGGGGTTTCGTCCCTCAGAGACGGAATGTCTTCCCCTCGCACGAAGTTCCGCCGTTGTCGACGGGATTCCTTCCTGCTTCCCCTTGGATGAAGTTCCGCCATTGTCGGCGGGATACCTTCCTTCCTTCGACGTGGAATCCTTGCTTGTGGATGGCGGGATACCTTCCTTCCTTGGCGATGGAAGTTCCGCTTATGGATGGCGGGATACCTTCCTTCCTTGGCGATGGAAGTTCCGCTTATTAATGATTGTATCTCCAGTGAACGCGGATGACTTAGAGCATCCGGCTCGAAGGACCAAAAACACAATGTTGCGTAAACGGAGAATGAGATTTCAACGATTTACACTTATTTCAAATTAACTTGTTGCTATTCACGGAGATACAAGATGTGTCGATGCGAAGGAGGTCACAGGTCGAATTGCTCTCGAATATTCTCGCTGTTTCGGTAGCGGAAAGCGAACTCGTGCTCCCCCTGTGCGTACACGAGAGCTCTGTACGCCCTCTCCAATGATACGTATCGCGCCGAAAGCAATTAGGCATGCGATCATGACGCGAGACCGTGCATGCCGCGAATACAATCCTCGCGGACGGTGACTGATGCATGAAATAAATGATGAACGTTTGATTAATTATTATACAAACTAGAAGGCTCAACACGTATAAAACAAATTGATTAAAAATAAGAGAAAAGAGCCAATAATTTTTTAAAAAAGATATATAAATATAATGCAAGAAATACCAGTTGACTCGTGCGATAAAAATCTGAGGTAATGAAATTGCCTTATCAAGTCATGTACACAAGATGTTGATGTGTGATGATACGATATATTTATTATAAAATGTACAATTTTTCTAACGTTTCGATCCTCGGTTTGGATCCTTATCAAAAAAATTTAATATAACATAGTTATTGTGCTACCTGGAACACTTTATAATCAAGTCATGATAATGAGAGATTGTATAAAATAAATTAACGTTGATAATAAAAAGTCAGATTACATTTATGTGTAAAAGAACAATTGTCATTAAAATAAAATAAAATAATTATTATGATTATAATATAAAGGCTCTAGCAGGTTAAGAAGGGGTCAATCGGCCCCCAAACGGATTATGACCAGTATGTCACTAAAAAGTTCGTTGATCCGAAAAAAAAATTTGGAGAAATTTTTAATTCCGTACACCACCCCTTTTCGGAGATATTGCCTTATAAAGTATTTTCATATTTTATTTTTGTCACGAGACCTATTAGATACAATTTTATTAAAAAAATTTGGGCATACAAAACGTATCAAAAGGTATTTGAAAATATTTTTTGCGAGATGTTCCAACCTAACCATAATTTTTAAAAAATTCCTGAAAATTTATAAGTGACCCCCTTTTGTTAGTTTATGATTGGCAACCTCGCAAAAATTCAAAAACATGTATTTTTAAACTTATTTTCACCCTGAATTTTTTCAGAATTTTTTGAACCCGGCATCATGCCTAAAAAAATTAAAACTCGCCTAAAAAGGCAAAAAATCGCCATAAAATATATATCAAGTAGCCATAAAGCTCTAAAAGGCTCATAAGATAGCCTGCAGACATAGATAAGATAGCAAGATAACCCTAAGATAGTTCATCGCTCTTATTAAAACAATTATGCAATATTATGGAAGTCTTAAAACACTAAAACATCCATAATATCGCCATAAGACAATCGTAACACACTAATACAATTCTGAGCAGCCCTAAAATTCGATTAACATTACTATTCAGCATTAAAGCAGTCTTAAAACTCTAAAACATTTACAAAATATCCTTGGGGCATTATTCTTAAAATACTCAAAATGCCATAAAATGGTCTTGAGAGAGTGGCAAAACTCTCAGACGGCATTGAAGTGTGGTTAGGAATAGTTCTGCAATCTTAAGACACTAGAATACATCAGTAATAAGTATTTTTTACGAGTATCGGAGGACGACTGATGAATTTAAGGCAGAAAAAATATCGTACGACAATTTCATCCCATAACCGAATTTTTTTCTGAAAATTTTAGCCATATGC
>NW_017276136.1:172922-180300 GCF_001594065.2 Cyphomyrmex costatus
TAGTTATGTCGGGCAAACTAAAAGACAACTAAAAACGAGATTAAAAGAACATGTGTCGGATATTAATAAAGTATCTAAATCTCCTTCTGTTATTACGGAACATAGATTAAAGTTAAATCATAATTTTAAATGGGATAATGTCGAAATTTTAGATATCGAACCTTCGTACAAAAAGAGATTGATATCTGAAATGGTACACATTAAAAAACAGACACATGGTATAAACAGACAAAATGACACAGAGTTATTGCCAGAAATGTATAATAATATGATACATTCTTTATCTTCGTCTTAAATTTATCTTTCCTTGTTTATATTTATTTTATTATTATATCTTTTGACTTTCTTTTCCAACGACATTATCTTCTTTAACATTGATACGTGTGCTTGATAGTTGCAAGGTATCTTATCCGTTTTAAACCTTACATGTTTTACATTAAATTGACGCAGAATGACTTTTACATATGGATTTATTTTGATTTTTATTTTTGACAAGGTATATATGACTTTTATATTTGTATTAGATTTTAATAATTTGTGACTAGGTGAATATGACTTTTAGTTTTTGAATTTTTAAACAATGTTAAAATTTATATTTTTATTAGGATCAAAGATGGAATAACAGATATGAAGTCTAAGTTTATATACAGATTCTCGAATTTTAGTATTATGAATTTATGTAACGACAGTTTAACTTTTATGTAGATATATTGCTGTATCATTGAAAATGACACGATCGATGTCGAAACTTGTTTGATTTTGTTTTATTGTATCATCATATGAATTAAATTAATGTGTTAGATAAAATTGGCTCTACGCCCTATTTGCATTTTTATAATATATTTATATATGTATATATTATTAATCGTCGTCGCTATCCTCATTGATGACCGGTGCAATTTTCTGGGCATCGAATAATTTGGATAATAATTCAGCAGGCTTGATAATTTTCGCTAAATATCTAAACTAAACGAAACTAATGGCGAATTCTGCACGCTATCTTATGAACCTTTTAAGGCTTTATGGCTACTTGATATATATTTTATGGCGATTTTTTGCCTTTTTAGGCGAGTTTTAATTTTTTAGGCATGATGCCGGGTTCAAAAAATTCTGAAAAAATTCAGGGTGAAAATAAGTTTAAAAATACACGTTTTTGAATTTTTGCGAGGTTGCCAATCATAAACTAACAAAAGGGGGTCACTTATAAATTTTCAGGAATTTTTTAAAAATTATGGTTAGGTTGGAACATCTCGCAAAAAACATTTTTAAATACCTTTCGATACGTTTTATATGCCCAAATTTTTTTAATAAAATTGTATCTAATAGGTCTCGTGACAAAAATAAAATATGAAAAAATTAATAAATTAATAATATAATTGAATTATAGACTCTTATATGTTTCAAAAACAATACAAAAAATTAAGTAAATACAAAGGCTATTAAGAGTCAACGCTGTTAGCAGTGCGTAAAAATTTAATCTTAAAATCTATAACATAGATATTATGTCGAACGTTTCGATCCTACGTTTCGGATCATCATCAGCGACAATACAATATAAAATTAAACATTACTCAGAGTTGCAAACAATGATGTTGTTCCGCAGTATGTAATATACAACCAATCTGAGGCAAGAAGATAAAATATGAAAATACTTCATAAGGCAATATCTCCGAAAAGGGGTGGTGTACGGAATTAAAAATTTCTCCAAATTTTTTTTCGGGTCAACGAACTTTTTGGTGACATACTGGTCATAATCCTGAGGTCTCTGCCTACTCATTTCTTATTTTTATTTCAAGTAGTACAGTCGATTTTTATAACTGTAAATTAGACTATTTTATTTATTTATTTAATTTCAATAATGGACCTAAATATACTGGATTTTTATACTGGACTATACATTTTTTATTACATTTCTGTTAAGGTAATATATACAATTTACTTCTTCATAATTAAGTTTTTAAATTTATATACTTTTTTGTCAATAGATTTATATAACTTATGCGAAACTAATCACAAAGGAAGATCTATATTCAATTATACACATTTAATTTTATATTTGCGACTCGTTAATTACTCAATTATACACATTTAATTTTATATTTGTGACTCGTTAATTTTATTATAATTATACACATGTAATTTTATTATTGTTGATTCGTTAATTCTATTATACACACTTAATTTTAAATTTAACATTGAAAATGACCCGATCGGTGTCGAAACGTATGTGCGAATTCTTACTTGCGAATTTTACTCTGTTTGTTTAATGTATTGCGATTTTGAGTTAATTACATTTATATATCTTTTTTAAAAAATTATTGGCTCTTTTCTTTAATTTTTAATCAATTTGATTAATAAAATAATTATTTATATGTATACACAATTTTTTTTCAGATATATTAAAAGAATTTTTTTTTATTCAGATGTCTACATATCATTATTACTGTTATTACCATTTCATTAAAAACAAATAAACAAACATAAATTAAAGGCTATAAAGAGTCAAACGCAGTTAACAATGCGAAAAAATTTTTTAATAATCTTACAAATTAACATTAAGATGCCCCGTCGAACGTTTCGGTCTGCAATTTAGACCATCTTCAGCGACGAAATAATAATAAATGAGAGGTCGCATGCGCGTGACACAGTATAGAACGCTCGTATGCTAGCACCTTTCAAAAACCAAGTTTCACTAAATAATCCTACGAATTACGGTACCAGTATCACGTCTCACACGACGGGAGAGATAAATAAAGAAGTCATTAATATTAATGACGACTGGAATCTGTTACTAGATGATCCTGAAGGTAATTTGAGTAAGTTAACCTCAAATCCAAATCCCGACAACAGTCGGGATAATATTCAATCAACAATTGAAAAGATAAAAGCTATCGACTCAGATGAGCTCGTATCTCTTAATGAGAAAAAGCTGAAGAGGAAGATTGCTCTTCTAACAAAAAGGACAATCAAAATATAACAGACTGTTACTGACTCCCAACATAAATATGTCCAAGAATAAACTAAAGACTTCAAGCTCAACAGTGGCTTCAACCACGGCCACAGCACTGCAAACCAAAGAAGTGAAAGACTTAACAGAGGAACTTCGAGCAGAAAATATAGCCTTAAAAGCAGAAATACAAAAACTGCTAAAGCAAATCGAAGAAGATAAAAGAAAGCATAATACATCAGCTAACATACCTACGCAAAATAGATTTGAGATCTTAAGCGAGACTCTCTCAACTCAAGCTCAACAAAACGAAGACATGGACTGTCAATCATCCGAAGACTTTGCAACTTACCTCAAAAGAAAGAACAATCATGGACCACAAGACGTAAATAACAACGGCAATAAGAAGTCTAGATACTCTACCAAAGTGGATACTAACAATCATCACGGAGACAGCTTTCCATCCACCCAAGGAAAAAGTCAGCATCCCACTACCATAAAGACGATAAGGATGAGCAGGCCACCACTTATAAACATCTTATATCAAGATCCTAAAGATACAACTACTTTATTGAAGTCTAAGTTAAAAGATTTGAATAGCTTTTATATTAAGAGAATCAATAGCGGTAAGCATTCCTTACAAGTCGACACACTAGAGAACTATAAATCTGTCAAAGACCTATTAGTTAAATGTAACTCTAAATTTTACACATATACTTCTAAAATAGAAAAGCCAATAATTTCTTACTAAAAGGTTTAGATCACACATATCAAGAAAAAGAGGTTTTAGAGGAATTACAATCCCTGAACATCACAAATGTTAATTTTATTAAAGTCATACGATTTACAACAAACAGATCAAAAAGTGAAAATATAGTATTACCTATCTTTATAGTACAAGTAACACCTGAAAGTGAAATTAATAATTTAAAAAATATAAAATATCTATTCCACCAATTAATAAGCTGGAATAAACTGATGCGAAGGGAAGTAATCCAATGTAAGAAATGTCAACGTATAGGCCACGCAGCCTCGAACTGTAACTTGCCATATCGCTGCGTAAAATGTAACATTAAGCATGATCCTGGTATGTGCAGCTGTTCGCCGGGTACACAAGTAGATAGATCAAAGCTATTTTGCGTAAATTGCAACAATTATGGCCATCCAGCATCTTACAGAGGCTGCCCTAAAATCATAGAAAATAAGAAAAAAATTGCAGACATAAACAATAATAAAATAAATAGAAATACAAATAATATCAAAAAGAACACTTATACACGTTTAAGTGAATCATTAATACAAAAAGGAACTAGTTATGCAGACACGATTAGAAGTAAAACAATACAGACAAATAATAATACAGTAAATTATAATCCCATAAGCTCACGTTCAGATCTTGCAACATCAAACCCAATTGAATATAACCGCAGCTATCTAACAGACAACACAGTATTAGAATTAAAAAATAATATAATAAGACTTGAACAAATTGTTGAAAGCAACTCTACAAGGATAAATACAATAGCGTCTTTATTGGAAAAATTGTTAAATAGCCATGAATAATACGAATAATAATAATCCGAATACTCAAAATGTAAAATTAGACAAAACAACTAAAATAAAAATAATCTCGGTAAATGTCAACTTCATTATTAAAAACCAAAGAAGAGCATCCCTGTTAAACATTATAGAAAAACAAAACCCAGACGTAGTCTTACTAGGCGAAACTAAATTAAATAAAAACCATATATTAAGATTCGAAAATTATAACGTAATAAGAAACGATCGTAATGAAGAAAATCCTGGAGGTGGCACAGCTATTTTAATTAAAAAAACTATCAAATACAGCAAGATTTCTCTTCCCTCACTAGAAAAAAATAAAATACTAGAACACACAATAATCAAATGTAAATTTAAATCTGATAAAACTCTATATATTATATCAGCTTATGCAAAATGTGGTAATCAAAAAGAATTTATTCCTGACTTAAATAAATTATTCACATTGCTCGAACTAAATAAATTAGAAAATTATTATATAATAGCGGGTGATCTAAATGCAAAACACACTAATTGGAAAAATCCTAATAATAACCCTAGGGGGATCTCATTAACCCTTTGGCTAGAGAAAAATAATATATTATTTAAGACAAGACTACTGAGTACCAAATACCCATCATACCCATACGGTAAATCTTTTTTAGATATAGTAATTGACACACGACTAACTTTTCACGAGATAGAAGACGACTGTGGACTTAATAATATACCTCACGACAGCGATCATAATGCAACCAGCTTCCAAGTTTCTCTCGATGACTATGACGAACTTTTACTAGACCCCAAAAATACAAACTTCAAATTCGACTTTAAAAAAACGAACTGGAAAAAATTTGAAAAAACGCTATATGAAACATACACATCTGAAATTCCAAATAACAGAAATTTATCCATACCTGAAATAGATAACTTTCTTCACGAAAATGATACAGCAATCCTGAGCACAATTGAAAAAATTGTTCCTAGAATAAAAGATAAAAATTCAGTCAGTTCCTACTTAAACCAAAAAATACATAAATTACAAAAACAAAAAAATAAAATACTTACCAAAATTCATCATCTAAATAGAAAATGGCCCAGAACAAACTACACTAAACTAGAACACCTTAAAAAAGATTTAAATGATTTAAGAACAAAACTCAAAATCGAATTTTCTTCCTCTATCAGTAATTATTGGAAAAACAAAATCACTAACATTTCTAAGAAAGATCCGAATAAAATGTTCCCCAAAATTAATAGTATATTCAGGAAAAAAGAGATATCTGAAGTCGCTACACTAAAAATAGACCCCAATTCCTCCATACTAAATGATGCAGATATTAACGCAAATAGTTTTGATAAGGATAAAGATGGGAATATACTAATAGATACATTACAAGAAAAATTAGATCTAATAGGAGCGCATTTCGCCAGCATAAACAATAGACACTTCGATAACGACAGGCCTCAATTAAATAATATAATAAATAAAGAAATTGATACTTTCAAATCGCAGGTGGAAAGAGAACAAAATATGAATACAACACTTTGTGATTTTAGTAGTAAAAATACTGCAGACGATCCTAAACCTCAAGCAGAGTACGAATATTATTTCATAAACACATATAGTTTAAGCAATAAACTCAGAAAATTAAATAATAAAGAATCTTTTGGTTTGGATAAAGTTCCTAATATAGTCTTGAAACACTTACCTAAAAATTTAATCTATAGCTACACTATAATTTTTAACAATCTCTTAAACTATTCTCTCTTCCCAAATAGTTGGAAAACGGCCAAAGTGGTAGCAATCCTAAAGAAAAATAAAAATAAGGAATCCCCTGCGAGTTATAGGCCCTTAAGCCTACTACCTAATATCAGCAAAGTCTTCGAAATGATCATTAAAGACCACATCACCAATTTTTGCGAAAAAAATAACATTATACCAGAAGGCCAATTTGGGTTTCAACGTCAGCTTTTAACAGTACATGCTCTAAATAGATTGACCTCCGATATAAATTGGGCATTTAATGGTAAAAAATGTCTAGGCGCACTGTTAATAGACCTTGAAAAAGCGTTCGACACAGTATGGCTGGATGGGCTAATATACAATATAAATTAATTAAAAAAGAATTTCCTTATCAACTTATTAAATTAATCTGGTGCATGATTACAGAACGATCACTTGTGACTGTCAGTGGTGATACATATTCTAAAAATATTTACAAAATAAATAATGGCTTACAACAAGGAACGGTTAACTCACCTATACTATTTAATATATACACATCTGATTTGCTAAAAATGTTTAATCTAAATCAACCAGATAATCCTCAGGCAATAGCTTTTGCAGATGATTTGATTGTCTACGTGGCGAACGGCTGGCCATCTAAAATACAGGAAAATCTTCAAAATGTATTTCATAAGCTAGAATTTTATTTTAAATCCTGGAAACTGAGTGTTAACATCGATAAATGCGAAACTATATTATTTAGTAACAAGAAAGAAGGAAGCACAAAGCGAAGCCTATCGGTCAAAGCTAGATCAAGATGCTTATTATCATTAAGTGTGAATTTATATATCGTGTATGTAGTTTCTGTCAATCGCGTGCCGAACATTTTTTTCAGACTTACAACGCAACTCTAAATAACTACCACGGTAATATCACTTTAGTTAGATTGACAATACAATCTAACAAATTTCGATGCTTATAGCATCTTATTAGATCTTAATAATATGTTGAAAGACATATATTAAAATTCAATATTAAATTAATGATAATTGAAAACTGTGAAAAATAAGATTGCGAAGAATATCACAAGTTGGCGTTTCGTCCCGGCTTCCATTACTAGACTCATCAGTAAGGTAATGTAGTGGGAGCCTACCTTAGACGCC
>NW_017276136.1:180451-181247 GCF_001594065.2 Cyphomyrmex costatus
AATCTTATTTTTCACAGTTTTCAATTATCATTAATTTAATATTGAATTTTAATATATGTCTTTCAACATATTATTAAGATCTAATAAGATGCTATAAGCATCGAAATTTGTTAGATTGTATTGTCAATCTAACTAAAGTGATATTACCGTGGTAGTTATTTAGAGTTGCGTTGTAAGTCTGAAAAAATGTTCGGCACGCGATTGACAGAAACTACATACACGATATATAAATTCACACTTAATGATAATAAGCATCTTGATCTAGCTTTGACCGATAGGCTTCGCTTTGTGCTTCCTTCTTTCTTGTTATTGTTTAACAATGTACGGTCGTAAAATAAGATTCTATTATTTGTTATATTATTTAGATCAGTGCTCGGAATTAGTTGCACATTTCGGGCCGATTTCTGAGGCGACGCCTACTGTCTCCCCACTACCACTCGAGCCTCGACGGCCGAGCCGCCGACCGCTCATGTGACGCTGTGCCTCAGGAGCGTCGCGATACTTTCCAGTATGCTGGAAGTACACCTTCCGACAAATATCATTAAAATATTTTTTTTCTACGTGATTTTTATACAAATTTTTTTATTATTAGCATATTATGTATATATTCTATAATAATATAATTTTGACAATTATTACAGTATGATAATTACAATATTGATCAACAGTTTTCCACATCACCTCTGAGGTACTATTGTTGACGCGTTTTTTTTAAATGGTTTCCCCAGTAGGCCTATTCCACTAAAAAAAAATAACGAAAAGCTGATTAAGTATATAGCTCGAGGAAAGCAATATT
>NW_017276136.1:181288-205871 GCF_001594065.2 Cyphomyrmex costatus
ATAACGATGCATCTTTTAAACATGAACGTTTTTCCGTTTTGAAAATGATGCATCGTTATCCTCGATGATGCAAAATACTACTTCTGAAATCTCTGTGGTTGTATCATCACTAGTACAATCGTGCAAACGACCCAGAAGGTCAAATTTAAAATTTCAAGTAAATTAATTATTTCAGTTTCATCCTCGTTCGTTTTTTAATAAATATTTAACATTAAAGAATATTGCTTTCCTCGAGCTATATACTTAATCAGCTTTTTCGTTATTTTTTTTTAGTGGAATAGGCCTACTGGGGAAACCACTTTAAAAAAACGCGTCAACAATAATACCTCAGAGGTGATGTGGAAAACTGTTGTTCAATATTGTAATTATCATACTGTAATAATTGTCAAAATTATATCATTATAGAATATATACATAATATGCTAATAATAAAAAAATTTGTTTAAATAAAAATCACGTAGAAAAAAAATATTTTAATGATATTTGTTGGAAGATGTACTCCCAGCATACTGGAAAGTATCGCGACGCTCCTGAGACACAGCGTCACGTGAGCGGTCGGCGGCTCAGCCGCCGAGGCTCGAGTAGTAGTGGGGAGACAGTAGGCGTCGCCTCAGAAATCGGCCCGAAATGTGCAACTAATTCCGAGCACTGATTTAGATACTCATTATTATACGCGAACAGAAATATTAAAAAAAATTATAAATCATTCAAAGTAAAAAGTTCACGCGACATAGATATACCTCATAAAAATACAGTTAAATATCTTGGAATGAACCTCGATGAAAGACTGCACTACAAAATTCATATAAACATTCAACTAAAATAAGCAACCCAATCTTTTATGGGTTTAAGAAAACTCTTTTATTCTCGTTATCTACATCCTGAGGTTAAAATGATTTGCTACCTTCTACTAGTGAGACCCATAATCACTTATGGTTGCCCTATCTGGTACAATGTTAGTGCATCTCTCATGGAGAAGATCAGGATATACGAAAGAAAATGCCTACCAGCTTGTTTAAACTTAAATAGATCAGCTGAATCTGATTACACGAAATATATTAAAAACGAAATTTTGTATAACACAGCGAATATTCCTCGTATTGATAATTTCATGATTAGTTTAACCAGAGACTTCTATTCGCAAGCGAGCAAAATACTCCAGAACAGCCTAGTATTCAGTACCCTATATCCGAACCCTATGTACTTTGAAAAAACACTTTCCTCTGGATATATCCCTCCAGAAGCATTCCTTTATCTCGATAGTAAAAGATACATCCAGAACAATAACAATGTGCCTATAATATATCATTACCCGCGACACTGTAATGATAAAAAGTTAATATACCCGCAATACTCCGATAGTAATGATACACGCCTTCCTTGGCGATATAATATGTCCGTCCCAGATAATAATAATCTTAAGAAAAAGAAATCTAGATCTAAGTATTGGTGGAATAGAGACACATAATTATAACTATTAGTGTTAAGATTGTTACTCCTTTTAGATATATATTCCTTCAATAACCGGATACAACAAATTTTATGAGAGCGCTGCGACTTACTTTTATCCATTTATATACTTTCTAGTCTTACAACTAATTATTTATTTGTATCTATTTATTTATTTTTCCGTCAGAAATAATATGTAATTTTTCAGTTTTTTTTTCGGCCCCAGGGACCACTTATTTTTTCTGAATACACTAACAAATACTTAGGGAATACTTGACATTTCCTTTTCCATTAATAACCAACACACTTTCATTACTTAGGAATACTTTTCCAAACACTGATCGTAGCGGCGAGAGTCAAAGTACCGTACCGCTCAACTACAATTTATAATACAAAAATGTTATTTTTACCGTTTATTTTGTAACATAAAATTAATATGTTCTTCTTCTGTATAAGTCCCTAAATAAACGTTTTTACTACTACTAATAATAATAAATCAATACTCCTTTTACTCCGAGTTAGAATGCAAGTAGTAGAATCAATTCTTGTTGAACGACAAAATGTTCCTGTGCACCAACTAGAGGTAAATACATCGAAGATAATGGATGTGGAGTTGTGTAATGAAATTCCGAAAAATCAGAAATATGTCTGTGAAAAAGACCGTTAACAACACAAATTCTATTAGAGTCAAATTATTACAAAACAAAAAATTACTAAAATCCTTAAAACCTTACCTCTATTGATAGACAAAAACATTATTTCATAATTAAATTCACAATTTAATCATACTAGAAAGACTGACTGTAATAAATATCCGTATTCGACAGTAAAAGACGATACAATGAGGAACCGTTAAATTAAAAAATAACAAAACAAGAAGGCTTAGGTCAAATTGATGTTGACAATTTATCTAAAATATCCGCGTATGCCTGATCAAGACCTTCTGTGTCAGTTTTTAAATTCAGACCATTATTTTGAGATTTAATATAAAGCATTTCCAATATTAAACGTTTATGGTAAAAATTTTCACTATGCAAAATTTTCACATTATTCCATTCAACAGAGTTATGGGACACCTATGGGTTCGCCTCTATCTCCGATTTTAGCCGATTTAGTCATGCAGGACCTTGAGAGAGAGGTGTTGAGCACTTTTGATTTCGACATTCCATTTTATTTTAGATATGTTGATGACATTGTCTTGGCGGTACCCAGGGAACAAATAGATACGATTCTACAAAGATTCAATAGCTTTCACCCTAGGTTACAATTCACCATTGAAATAGGTGGTGACAGAATCAATTTCCTGGATACCACCATGATAATAAAAGATAATTTTATAAGATTTGACTGGTTTCAAAAACCTACTTATTCGGGCAGAATGTTGAATTTTTGGTCTCAGCACCCCCTTTCTCAAAAAATAAGTGTCATTTATGGATTGGTTGATAAGGCGTTTTTACTATCACATCCAGAATATCATAAGAAAAATTTTAAATTTATTATTGATATTTTAACACTAAATGACTATCCATTGGACTTTGTCTTTGAAAAAGTTAAGAAAAGAATTCATGCTATTATGAATAGACCTTTACAACCTAAAGTGGTTAACAATAATATTAGAAATGATAATACTAGATGGTTTACCATCCCTTATGTTAAGGGAATTTCTGACAGTTTTAGAGGCATTGTCAATGGAACTAAGGACAGAATTGCATTCTTTAGTTTTAATAAATTAAATAATTTTATTAGAGTGCAGAAAGACCCCCTTCCACATACAACGAAAAAGAACATTGTATACGAAATTCAATGTAGTGATTGTGATGCTACCTATGTTGGTCAGACAAAGAGAATGTTAAAAACGAGAGTAAACGAACATCGTAGTCATATAATTAGTCATATACGGAGAAATACATTCTCCAGATCTGTTATTACTGACCATAGGTTGCAGCATAATCATAATTTTGAATGGAATAATGTAAAAATTTTGCATAGTGAAAATTTTTACCATAAACGTTTAATATCGGAAATGCTTTATATTAAATCTCAAAATAATGGTCTGAATTTAAAAACTGACACAGAAGGTCTTGATCAGGCATACGCGGATATTTTAGATAAATTGTCAACATCAATTTGACCTAAGCCTTCTCGTTTTGTTATTTTTTAATTTAACGGTTCCTCATTGTATCGTCTTTTACTGTCGAATACGGACGCATATTTATTACAGTCAGTCTTTCTAGTATGATTAAATTGTGAATTTAATTATGAAATAATGTTTTTGTCTACCAACAGAGGTAAGGTTTTAAGGATTTTAGTAATTTTTTGTTTTGTAATAATTTGACTCTAATAGAATTTGTGTTGTTAACGGTCTTTTTCACAGACATTGTTACGTCCGGGTTTTCGTGAGTTTGTTATTCGCGAAGTTCCGAACGCGGCGTGTGGGATCGTAGTGTGCATTGTGAGCACGGATGGTCTCGAGATTTGAGATCGGGCTCGAGCTTTTCCCGGAATTCGAAATATAGACTATAAGTATAGAGTAATGAATTCAGCGACGGAGTCGATCGGGAGATGAAGAGCGACCGTGGGCCGAGCGGAAACGCACGTCGTCTCTCATTCCGATGATAAGAGAAATTCGTAACGCGTATGTTTTAATCATAGCGCGAGAACTAAAGTAAGAATACGCGACTTCTAATCGCGGCGACCAGCGAGTAGCGAATAAAAAAAAAACAACTATCGTCTCGTATAATAGCAGCACTATGGAGACACATCGACGTTGTAGTAGTAGTAGTAGAGAGAGAATTAATATCATCTCGTAAAATTGTAGCACTATAGGGAACCGATAGCGGTATCAGCGTCGTAGTGGTGGGGATGACGTCGATAGTAGAGGGATTACTAATATTTCGTAAAATAGCATCACTATGGGAAGCCGAGCGGCCCATTGGCGTCGTAGCGGTGGGGATGATGTCAGTAGTAGAGGGGGGCGATCATTTCGTAACATAGTCCCACTATGGGGACCCGCCCGTACCACTGGCGCCGTAGTGGAGGGGGTTGGCGCCAGTGACGTCACAGGCAGGTCCCCATAGTGGTACTATACTACTGACGTGTGCTATCGGGACGTGTGCTATCTGGAAAACGTGCGCTCTTTCTCAATATCGGACATCGACGTGTGCTATCGGGACGTGTGCTATCGGGACGTGTGCTATCGGGACGTTTGCTATCGGGACGTGTGCTATCGGGACGTGTGCTATCGGGACGTGAGCTATCGGGCAGTGCGCTATCGGGACATGTGCTATCGGGAAAACGTGCGCTTTTTCTCAATAGCGGACATCGACGTGTGCTATCGGGCAGTGCGCTATCGGGACGTGCGCTATCGGGACGTGCGCTATCGGGACGTGCGCTATCGGGACGTGTGCTATCGGGAAAACGTGCGCTTTTTCTCAATAGCGGACATCGAACGTGTGCTATCGGGACGTGTGCTATCGGGTAGTGCGCTATCGGGAGGTGCGCTATCGGGACGTGCGCTATCGGGACGTGTGCTATCGGGACGTGCGCATCGGGCAGTGCGCTATCGCGACGTGTGCTATCGGGAAAACGTGCGCTTTTTCTCAATAGCGGACGGCGATGTGCGCTATCGGGACGTGCGCTGTCGGGACGTGCTCTATCGGGACGTTCACTATCGGGACGTGCGCTATCGGGATAACACGCGCTTGTGCGCTATCGCTACGTGTGCTATCGGGACGTGTGCTATCGGGAAAATAGGCGTTTTATGACGTGCGCTATCGGGATGAAGCGCGTTTTGTTTCGTGCGCTATCGGGACGTGTGCTAAAGGGACGTGGGCTATCGGGAATTAATTTCAATTTCACGTGTGCTATCGGGACGTGCGCTAACGGGACCCTCCCCATTTATTTAGATTAAAAAATAAAATAATCCCATTTTTACACTGCATTGTAAAATATTAACTTATCAAATGTTTCATTATATCATCATATGTATAAATGACTAGTAAATACGAAAGTATTAATTATATAATTTCAAATACATTTTTTTTTAAATTCCATTACAGGTTCATTGAATAAACGAATTAAAGTTGTTGAGCCTATCGAAAATATTATACAATCTTCAGTATCATCCTCAATAAGATCATCATCATCAGTAATGTGAGTATCATCACCAGTACCATTACCTTCAACTTCTTCAATATCATCACCGGTATCACCATTATCTTCAACAATATCATCATTACTGCCTTCAACTTCTTTAACAATATCAGGCACTAAATTGAATTCTTTTGTAATAAGAACTACGAAGAAACAAAGTAAAGCTATTGATTTCCAAATAGCTAAATTTATATACTGTACAAAGTCATCTTTTCGACATGTCGAACATAAAGAATTTAAAAAAATTATTCATCTTTTACGTCTGGGTTACAAGCTACCAACTCGTCATGACATTGCTAACGAATTATTAGATAAGGTTTATACTACCATAAGACAAACTGTTGAAAACGATTTAAAACATAAAATAGTCTCTGTGGCAATGGATGGCTGGAGTAACGTTCATGTTGAATCATTTGTCTGTGTTTCAGTTACCAACGTATTAACAGGAAATATTCATTTAATTGATACAATTGATACAGGAGTAAATAGACATACTGCAGATTATTTATTAGATTTAGCTGTCATAGCAATTAAAAATTGCCACAAAATTGGTTGCTTTGTTAAAAGTTTTGTAACTGATAACGCAAGTAACATGACAAAAATGAGAAGGTAACTCTCAGAGCGCGAAGATTTAAGTATGCCAGATATAATAACATATTCTAAATTTGTTAGCAAAAGATATAGATGTGCCAAATCTAAAAGATGAAGTAAAGAAAATAATGAAATATTTCTAATATACTCATTTCCCAGCGGCTAAATACAAACAGGCAGGTGGCACATCTCTTAATCTACCTATAGATGTCCGTTGGAATTCCTTATCTGATTGCTTTGAATCGCATTTAAAAAATTGGCCTATTCTTGTAAAAATATGTACAGAAAACCGTGTTGCAATTGATAAAGAAATATATGCCAAAATTGAAAATCTTGATTTTAAAAACAACTTAGAAAAATATTTATTTAAACTACAGAAGATTTTAAATGCCTTAGATAAAGTACAAAATGAAACATGTAATATTGGAGAGGCAACTGGAATATGGATAGACTTATTGAAATGTGTCGAAAAAGAAAACTTTTCTATTTCAGAAATAGAGTGTTTTAAGTCCCGTTTTAATATGGCGATGAAACTATTTCATTTTTTAGCAAATTTATTAGATCACCGTTACAGAGGTGAAAAATTAAGTCAAAATCAAGTAGAAGAAGCATTACAATATGCAGCTGATTATCATCCTCAAGCAATGGCGTTTATAATCTTATATCAAGCACGAAGTTTACCATTCAGACAATATTTATTTTCAAGTCAAAGCATAAATGATGTTAATCCGGTATTATGGTGGTGTGCTCTTAGGGTCAGCATAAACGATACCACGTTTGATTTATGTATGCAACTGCATACAGCTACTGCATCTTCTGCTGGTATCAAAAGGTTATTTTCTGCCTTTGGCTTAGTTCATAGTAAAATACGCAATAGGCTGGGAACAGAGAAAGTGTCTAAACTAGTATCTATTATAAGAACTTTAAATTCGAACAGTTCAATTCTAGAAACTAATTAAAAATACTGCTTATTTTAACCCATTAACCGTTGAATGCACTGGAATTTTTGTATAATAATTAGTCAAACGTTCATCATTTATTTCATGTATCACACCGTCCGCGAGGATTGTATTCGCGGCATGCACGGTCTCGCGTCATGATCGCATGCCTAATTGCTTTCGGCGCGACACGTATCATTGGAGAGGGCGTACAGAGCTCTCGTGTACGCACAGGGGGAGCACGAGTTCGCTTTCCGCTACGAAACAACGAGAATATTCGAGAGCAATTCGACGTGCGACTTCCTTCGCATTACAACGCATTTTTGTATCCCGGTGTATCACAAAGGTACGGTCACAAAGTTAATTAGAAATAAGAGAAAGTCAAATTACTTGTCTCGACCGCATCGCTACCGATAAGGATTACCCGGTGGCACGTGTGACGGGCACATGCTCGTGGCGTCATTCGCCGTTTACGCAACATCGTATTTTTTGGTCCTTCGAGCCGGATACTCTAAGTCATCCGCGTTCACTGGAGATACAACCATCAATAAGTGGAACTTCCATCGCCAAGGAAGGAAGGTATCCCGCCATCCACGAGCAAGGATTCCACGTCGAAGGAAGGAAGGTATCTCGCCGACAACGGCGGAACTTCATCCAAGGGGAAGCAGGAAGGAATCCCGTCGACAACGGCGGAACTTCGTGCGAGGGGAAGGCATTCCGTCTCTGAGGGACGAAACCCCCCGCCATCCTCTACTCATCTCAACGCTCGAGCGCGGCTCATAACCTCAAGGTGTCAGAGCTACGGACCACGAGCTGCATTCTCATCGTCAGCTGCCACCATCATTCAGAGGCACGCCGAGGACAGCACATTCGAGGCCGCTTCCACGAGGAGGTCACCACCGGAAGTCGTCAACAAAAGCGCGGCTGCGCAGTACCGGTAAGGAAAACTGTGCGCGGTAGTGCCGACGAAGTTCCTTGTTACGTCTGTTTCAAGCAGGTTAGCTCGCGATGACGTCTGCGCAAGATATCAGTGTGCTCAAAAAACATAGAGCGATCGTTAAAGGCGCGTGCACGCGGATTCACACATATATCGACGCGATTTCTTTTGCCACTCCGGCTATCGCTGCTCAACTTGAGGAACGTAGAATCAAGTTAGACGAATATTGGTCACAATACAACGCAATACAAGCGGAGATAGAATTGCTTGACGAAAATGAGGGCAATGACCGGATCGGCTTCGAGGAAGCGTATTATTCGCTTTGCGCAAAGATTCGCGAACTTCTTAATCCATTATCAGCTCCGCGGGCGCAACCGACACAACCGTATTCACCGTCTACGTCGAGCGCATTCAATCGATCGGAAAATCATTGCAGTGTTAGATTGCCCAAGTTGAATCTTCCAACGTTTTCCGGCAAATACGATGAATGGTTTCCATTCTACGATTCATTTAATTCAATTATACATTCAAACGCGTCAATCAGTGACGTACAAAAGTTACAATACTTAAAGTCTACACTTACCGGTGACGCGAGTGGCGTAATCAGTGCATTAGAAATTTCCGCCGCAAATTATCAAATAGCATGGGATATTTTAAAGGAGCGTTATGATAACAAACGAATGATTGTTCACACGCACATTAAAGCAATATTAGATTTACCCTCGCTCACCAAGGAAGATTCAACCGAGCTGCGTCGAATCGCGGACGGGGCAATCCGACATGTTCAAGCCCTCAAGGCACTTAAATGTCCCACGGCGCACTGGGACGATCTGTTAGTATACATTCTAACCTCAAAATTCGATCCACGTACATTACGAGAATGGCAGTCCTCTTTAACAGGTACTGAAACTCCCACATTTAAACAATTTAACGATTTTATTTCTCAACATTGTTTGGTGTTAGAGACCACAAACAAGGTCAGTCTCGCTTCCAAGGACACCAACAAAAATTCACAAACCAACGCAAAACGACAATCTACATGTGCAGCAACAGTCAAATCCAAGTGCAACTATTGCAAGGGCGAGCATCCCATGTATTATTGCAAGGAGTTTTTGGCACTGCCAATCAAGCAACGGGCGGTAGAGGTACGCAATCGCAAACTATGCGTCAACTGTCTCCGCTTTCCGATGCATTCATTGGACAAATGCACATCTAGAGGTTGCAAAATTTGCAATATCAAACACAATACGTTGTTGCATACGAGCACCAGCTCGGCGGAGGATCACTCCGGCACTTCCGGCACAGGGGAATCAAGCATACAAAATTCCACGACAGCCGTGACGACACATTCGTCGAACATTCAAGGCAAAGATCACATAATGCTTTCCACAGCTGTGGTCAATGTCATAGCCTCCGATGGCACATCACATTCATGTCGAGCTTTACTAGATTCAGGATCTCAAGCAAGTTTCATTTCTAGACAACTCGCCGCAACTCTTGGTTTACCACTACGCCCGCTAAACGTCACAATATCTGGTGTCAACAGTACCTCATCAAATGCTACAATGGCAACCAAGGTAACACTGCAATCCAGATTAAATTCTTATTGTAGGACGATAGACTGCATAGTAACAGAGCGGATAACCGAGAAGCTTCCACTGACTACTTCAAGGCGTGGAGACTACAACATTCCTTGAAACCTCAAGCTAGCGGACCCCCATTTCAACGTTTCCTCCAAGGTCGACATTTTGATCGGAGCAGAAATATTTTGGGAGCTACTTTGCATAGGACAAATCGAGGCCACTCACAGCCATCCAACTCTACAAAAAACGAGACTAGGATGGATTCTGGCTGGACGTCGCAGCATCACAGCGGCGCCTGCAGAAAACGTGCGAGCATTCACCACAGTCATATCCAATGCTCAACTGCACGATCAACTAACACGGTTCTGGCAAATTGAACATCTCGACAATCAAGTCGTAAACAACAAGGACGATGCTTACTGCGAGGAGCATTTCGAAGCCAACGTGGACCAGAACGAACAGGGCAGATACATAGTAAAACTTCCAATCAAGGAAGAATTAATCGGCAACCTTGGCAACACAAGGGACATCGCATTACGACGCTTACAAGAAACAGAGCGTCGGTTCATACGAGATCCCAACTTAAGGGACCAATATGTCCACTTCATGGACGAATATTTAAAACTAGGACACATGAAGGAAGTCAGCGTGTCTCCACTTGAGGACACAGCATCTTTCTACTTGCCTCATCATGGCGTCTTCAAAGGCGCTAAACAATCATCCAAGATTCGTGTCGTTTTCGACGCTTCAAGTAAGAGCGACACAGGATTATCATTAAACGACGTCTTGAGAGTCGGCCCAGTGGTGCAGCAAGACTTGATGTCAATCGTGATGCGATTCCGCACCTTCGTTCACGCTTTGATCGCAGACATCATAAAAATGTACCGACAGGTGCTCATACACCCTTCGCAAACATCTCTTCAAAGAATTTTGTGGCGCAGCGACTCCAAGGCGGACATCAAAACATACGAACTGATGACAGTGACCTATGGCACATCATCGGCTTCTTTTCTCACAACCAGATGCATCAAACATCTAGCCGATCATCACTCATCCACGTTTCCCATTGGATCAGCGTGTATAAGGCGCGACTTCTACGTCGACGATCTACTGACCGGTGCAGACACCGTCCAAGAAGCGGAGACTCTTCGAGATGAAACGATCAAACTATTAAGGCTAGGCGCATTTGAGCTTGGAAAATGGACTTCCAACACCCCGGAATTGCTGGACGCAACACTCGACAAAAATGACAAACCCGTTGTCATCGACGACGACGAAAGCGCCCACATCTTGGGGATCAAATGGAACGCCAACACAGACACGTTACATTTTTCATACGACCCTGTCATGTCACATGACACAATCTCAAAACGGAAAATTCTATCGGACGTTTCCAAATTATACGATCTACTTGGTCCAATCATCGTCATCGCCAAGTTGATACTACAAGATCTCTGGCGAGCAGGCATCGATTGGGACGAGTCAGTTCCTCAGAACTTACACGACGATGGATTAATCAAAGTTGGAGGTCGATTAAGGCATTCAAATCTAACACAGGACGCGCGTCACCCGGTGCTGCTACCGAAAAACACGAGCTATCAAGACGAATCATCACGCAAGCACATGTACAATGCCGGCACCCAGGCAACGATGGCCGCCGTCCGACAGCAATTTTGGCCTTTATCATTGCGATCTCTAACACGAAAAATCATTTTAAGGTGCGTTAAATGCTTCAAGGTTAAGAATGTTCATTCAGAAACCATTATGAGCTCCTTACCTCCTAGTCGCATCACTGTTTCCCGACCATTCTCGTATTGCGGCGTGGATTACGCCGGTCCGTTAACTCTGCGAGAGGGAAAACGCAGAAACGCGCATACTCACAAAGCATACATCGCCATGTTCGTATGCTTCGCTACCAAAGCGGTACACATAGAACTAGTCAGTGATTTAACCACCGACACGTTTTTAACAGCCTTCAAAAGGTTCATATCGCGCAGAGGAAAGCCTTCCCACATGTGGTCAGACAATGGCACTACTTTCGTAGGTTCCCGTCATCGTTTGCGCGAATTCTCTAATTTTCTCGAAAAAGAGTGCACACAAAATGAAATCCAGTTATTTTTGCGCGAACAGCGAATAACATGGAACTTCATACCACCCAACGCTCCACATTGTGGAGGACTCTGGGAAGCCGCGATAAAATCGGCAAAATTCCATTTATATCTGTTGGAAAGTTGTAATTTTCATCAGGCTAATTGACGATAGATGGCATGATTAATTCATCGAGTAGATGGCACTATCTTTCGATAGTCAGATTAACGAAATTTGAACATCGTTGATGCTCGCCCCTTTTCCTAGCGGACCATGGTGCCGAACGGTTGTGTGTGAGCTGTGTGCGATTGTAAGGCCTTGCAACGATGATCTGATTTCGTTACAGATAAGTTTAATATAAGAAACTGTACTAAAGTATATGCACAAAAGTCATTATTTCTGTAAGATGTTTATTATAAGCGATTTGTTATATTAATGCTTTTGTTGTATTATGCTTATGTAATGATTTATGGTATTCTATTTCCTTCAGAAGTTCATTCATTAAATCTAAACGATTTGATTGATGTGTATTGTCTTTCTTTGATTAAGCTTAATTAGATGAGTTAATACTGCTCATTAAATTTAACAATATCGTATAATCGGCAATGCTCATCTAACTTTCGAAGAGATGCAGACTATTTTGTGCGATGTAGAAGCGATATTAAATTCACGGCCCATCGCTCCATTGAGCGAAGATCCCAATGACCTCGCTTACTTGAGCCCCGGACATTTTCTAATCGGCACTACCGTAGACAGTTTTCCTTGCCACGATTTGAGCGACATAAGCGAAAACAGGCTCGTTCGTTGGCAACGCGTAGAACAATTAAGGCAACATTTCTGGCGACGGTGGAGTTCAGAATACCTCCACACCTTACAAGCGCGTTCGAAATGGAAGATTAGCAAGGGGGATCAATTAAAGATCGGTCAAGTCGTATTGATAAAACAACAGGGGTTACACCCTCTGCATTGGCTGTTAGGGCACGTACAAGGCGTTCATCCAGGCACAGACGGCGTTGTAAGAACCGCTGAAATAAAAACAGCAAAGGGCATTCTTACAAGACCGTTAACTAGAATAGCGATACTACTTATAGATGACTCCAGCGATAAACGCTAGACATCAAATATGTTCTGTTTTTCGCGTACAACTTTATCATGTTATTATACTCAACTTAGGTTAAGCACATCAAAATTGTTTGCGTTTGCACATATCAAGCATGCAGCGTCGCGCATTTTGTCAACTCTCAACGTTAATTCGTTTCAAAGGTTGTTTCACCTTTCGTTCACATTTTGAAAGCGGAGCCTTTCAAGGGCGGCGGCGTTGTATAATATAATTAGTCAAACGTTCATCATTTATTTCATGTATCAGTCACCGTCCGCGAGGATTGTATTTGCGGCATGCACGGTCTCGCGTCATGATCGCATGCCTAATTGCTTTCGGCGCGACACATATCATTGGAGAGGGCGTACAGAGCTCTCGTGTACGCACAGGGGGAGCACGAGTTCGCTTTCCGCTACGAAACAACGAGAATATTCGAGAGCAATTCGACGTGTGACTTCCTTCGCATAATTCGACGTGTGACCTCCTTCGCATCGACACATCTTGTATCTCCGTGTGAAACAACAAGTTAATTTGTAATAAGTGTAAATCGTTGAAATCTCGTTCTTCGTTTACGCAACAAATAATTTACATTAAAAAATTCTCTTTTTTATGTAGAAAAAAAAACAATTAGATTTTTTAATTCTTTAATTTGGCAATTTTTGGATAAAATCTGATTATCTGGCTTATTCGGTTTTGGTGGATATAATTTAGTATCCGATTTTTTTTTATCCGACAAACCCCATTATCAGTTGCATTCCTAGTTATAACTTTGTTGAAAAAATATAAAAAATTTGAGGAAAACGGAGATATACCATTACCTTTTGTGATGTTGAATTTTCTTTTTTTTCATTATTAAAATGATAATTCTTCCTCCAGTAATTTAAAAAGATAATTCTGTACCGAATAATTGGTATTAATTCCGTAATCATTTTTTCATTTAAATCTTTTAGAATATTTTCACCAATTTCGTGTTCTAAAAAGTTGAAGAATTAGAACATAATTTTCATCATATATTAAGTATAGCATGTATAGAATATACATATAATTTTGATGTGACTTATATCTATTTAATTTGCTGCACTGGTGAGTGTCTCATTAATCCTTTCAGTTTTTGTGTTACTAATAATTTGTTTATTGATAAATTTTATTTAATAGTTGTCAATTAATCACCAAAAAACCAATTAATTTTTTGTCTAATGGAGATGATGTGTTGCTACACCTGTGCAGCTAATTGATGACCATCCTACATGGAGTTTGAAGGGGTATTGTTTATATCATTGAAAATGGCTCAAAGAGTAGCCGAAACGTTTGAGTAAATTTATAATTATATTGTAATAAAGAATTTTAAACTCGCACTAACTACCGCAGTTATTGACTCTCATTAGCCTGTTTGTTTATTGTTATTGACATTCTCGAGAGTTCTATTTTTGATTGAAATACATATAATTCACTTAAATTAATAGAAAATCTTGTTTAAAATCAAATGTCTGTCAATTTGTAATTTTTAAAGCGTTTTATTAAATTTAAAAAATTGAATATTGTTCGATAGATTTACTTGGCTCTTTGCCCTTCTTATATTTGTATCGTTTATATATTAGTAGATTATAAAAATTAATTTATTATATTAATTCATAATTAATTAATTTTATTGAAAATAGCATTTAAAATAGAAAATGATGATGTCGTGTTTTGCACTAAATTTCGGATTCTTAAATTGATCGAGGATATACACATATATTATATGCGAATACAAAAAATTTTATAAGCGTGTCGAAATAACGAGTGTATCGAACGAATATATATAAACAACTGCTGTCCGAGTCGACCTTCTATTGTCGATAGCTAGATCGTTGCCGAGCCGCGCTTGTGTTGTCGTTCATGTTATAGGCGTAGATATAAATACATGACAAAAAGTAAGAAAAAAGAACAAAGAATAAAATAAGAACTTACTTTTGAAATTTTCGATGACACTTTCCAATTTTAAATTTTTTAAAATTTCTTTCATTTTCGAATCCATTCTTATATGAAAATTTGTTTATTTGCTTGTGTTGTATGCCTTGCTATAAAAAACAACTAGTCTGATGCTGAATAAGTTGACGACTCATCGGAATTTGATGATTGGCATGCTGAAGATTGTAAAAAAGAATCATGATAGAACGAATGCTGAAGAATTCTGAAAACGTTCTTTCGAATATGATTTTCGATACAAGAAAATGCTCTCCGATTGAGATAGAAAAAAAATTCAACCACCCTACGAACCTAAATGTTTATGCTGCAGGACATAAAATTGCCAAAGAATGTCCTTCAGAATTGTCATACGTGTTCTTGGGTACTGAAAAAATATATTTCTAAGCCAAAAAAAAAATGTTTTTCAATTAATTTGTGACTTCAGTAGATTGAAATTCCTTAAGTTCAATCTTAAAAATCTATCTTCTCTTACAATTCTCAATATTTTCTCATGGTAATTTTTTTATATGATCTTCTCAACATTTCGAATAATCTCTCGTATGCATTTGACAATATCTTTTACGATTGAAAAAATAAAATTTTTTTTTCAGTGAAAAATTCGAATTTTTTTTTTATAACAATCTGGTATGTTTTTGACCACAAAATCGACAAAGAATAAAAATACGAGCACCTTCAGTCATTAGAATTTCGAGGGGTCAAAATGAGACAGGTGCCTCCCCTTAATCTGCATCTCATATGAAGAATATACTGCTTTATCGAACAAATTATCGAACAAGAAATTATTAAAAGAGAATTTAACGCTCCCATCGCACAACGCCCAATTTTTCAGCTGAATCATTTCAGGTCCCACGAGAACCATCTAAAGTACTTCAAAATTTCAAATCTATTACATTTCTTACAACAAGGATCTTAATTTCATAATACATAAGTTTTGAAAATTCTAAGAAATTTCCTACAACCAATAGCATTCTACTTTCCGTCAAAGAGCAGGAGTGTGATACGCATTTCGAAACCACTGCAAAGGAACCGTTTCAGGTTAATCACGAATGTTTTCTTGAATAAAATAAATTTCATACCGTGAAAATTACAAAAGCATTGTGGCTGTTGAGCTAGTTACATTCTTCCTTCAAATCTAGACAGTACTCGTCCACCAACCTTGGAAAGCTGGCTTGTTGGTTCGGACGATCTGAAGGATTTTCAGCACACGTTCTCAAATAGTATCAATAACGATTCACGACATACGCATTCCTTTCTCTCAAGCCGGCTAGACCAGATAAATACACCCAGAACATTGAACTTATCAATGAATTTTATGGACAGACATCTTTAAGAATCAAATTCGAGATCACCAACTTTCAACTGTAACTTAAGGCATAGCGCTTTCTCCATTCTTAACATTTCGAACTATAATACAATTAATTCAAGATGCAGGACATAAGTTTTCGGAAGCTATTTCCACAATAACAAGAGTAGAAATGTTAATGGTACTTTGGTAGTGCTTACTCTATAGAAAAGGCTCAAATTATCGTACATTAGGTAAATCAACCTTGCATGGCGGGCGGCTTCTGCTTACAAGTGAGCAACAAAATTCTTCTGAAGTATTAGATCTCATTCGAAAACAACCTCAACTACAACCGTTTAATAGTAATCAAAGATGATTCCATCGTTCATTCATTTGGTCTATATCTTGACAACCTTTACTGTCTATATATTTTGAGCGGGGAAGATCGATCGATCCCTCGAAATCGAGGGGTTCCCTTACGGCTGGTTTTCGCTTCCCTTTAGGTCTGTTGCCAAAATATTAGCGATTCTTGATGATCGACGGCTCCGTGCGCCGTCTCACATCGCAGGCGACAACAAACATATGTTTGTCGCAGCGATGAATATTTAAACGTAGTCCGATTGAATAAATAAAACGTAATCTGTTTCTGATCTGATATCAATAGATATATGCTATCCTTTACTTGCACTCATCCAAAGTTATCGAACAACCAATGATGATATTAAAATACGGTATTAAAAACAAGCAGCAAATTAAAGATGACAAAATTATTCTATAAATTAAAAATAGAGAAACGTTTCAACTTTTAAATAAATCCTCTTCAGTCTCCTTAATATAATATACACAATAATATAAATTGTAACAATAAACGAATATAATATGGTTAATCAGTCAAATTATTGTCCATCAAGTCAGCAAGTAAAAAGTATGAGAATTGTTTCGCAAGCCGAATCAAGAAAATTATCTGCATCGTAATTGACAAATTAGATGCTATGTGCAATTTTCTTCTTTCAAGTGAAACAATATAAACTAATTGTAAGTAAATGATCTGTACTATACGACAGTTGTCCTAAGAATCATTCTTGATTCGGCTTGCGAAACAATTCTCATACTTTTTACTTGCTGACTTGATGGACAATAATTTGACTGATTAACCATATTATAATATATTCGTTTATTGTTACAATTTATATTATTGTGTATATTATATTAAGGAGACTGAAGAGGACTTATGTAAAAGTCAAAACGTTTCTCTATTTTTAATTTATAGAATAATTTAATAAACTTTGTCATCTTTAATTTGTTGCTTGTTTTTAATACCGTATTTTAACATCATCATTTATTGTTTTTTAAAATATAACAACCGTTACCTTTGTATTTATAGGTTTACAAATTTATCGACATATCTTATGAAAATAATTTTTATAAAATTCTCACTTTATTACACTTCATAAATTAATCATTGTAGTACTATCTATTTCTCTTATATACACGGAAATAACAATTTTTAATAAAAGAAGTGTCTAAAAATTTAGCTACGTACACAGATCTATTACGACATACAAATGAATAATTGTGTTGGACCATCAAAATAATTTCGTAGGAATGTGGAATATGACAATAATTTTTGGTATTCCAACAATTTAAGCGTATTTTCAGATCTGTATTTAATTGAATTTTCAGGTATTCCAGCAAAACCATTTTTTCCGTTCAAGTTTAACAAAAATTTTGTACACAGAAAAAAAGAATATTCTTATTTTGAGAATATCTTTATTTTCGACATGTAAGGCTTGAAATAAGATTATATAGCGTTAAATCGACATAATTTGCTTATGATACATGAAGAATATATTCTCATTATTCAATAATAATTTTCTTGATTTGAGAGGAAATAATATCGGATAGAAAATTACAATATATGTATAATATTTAAATCGACAATTAAAATATCTTTAAATTGAAATTAAATTATTTTTATTCGACTATATGTTACTCTTAAAAAAAAAACTGTTTATATTATTGAATTGTCTGATTGAAAAATTTTGTAATAACAATTCCTTAGCCTTATTTCAAATGTTCTTTAATATTTACGAATCTTGTTGTATTGTCAAAAAAAAGTTATCATATTAGTGATTAAACGATATCAATTATTATTCTGTAATATATTCCACGTAACTTTATTATGTCATTTAATAAAAAGATTTTCTTAAAAGAAGTTTAACGTTTGTTTAACACTACATAAAATTAGAGTAAAAGTAACAGTTTTACCTTCTTGATCCTTTAAATGTTGAGAGAAAATACTGTTATTATCAAAATAATCATATTGTGCTTTTCGGGTAACTATTATATCTCAACAAAATTACCTTTTTAAAAAAAAGGAAAAAAGGCGCCAGGTGTGTAAGCCTCACAAAATAAAATGAAATCTTTTTATTATAGATTGCGCCAATTGTGAAAGGAATATGTTTTCTTGTCACATATATAACATATATACTGTATTTCAAAAAGTAAAAGTATAAAAAACTTGGCGCTGCTAGAGAGAAAGAGAGAGAGAGACCTTATTATTTTTTTTTTATATCGCCCTTGACTGTTCATATTGTTTATTTTTATATAACGAATCCTTATTTCTTTTTCTATTAATTTTTTATTATTTTTCATATTTGGAATTATTTAATAACCATCTTATTATTGTATATTTTGAGGTCTAGCAGCGCCAAGTTTTTTGTACTTTTACTTTTTGAAATAAATTATATATGTTATATATGTGACAAGAAAACATATTCCTTTCACAATTGGCGCAATCTATAATAAGAAGATTTCATTTTATTTTGTGAGGCTTACACACTTGGCGCCTTTTTTTCCTTTTTTTTAAAAAGGTAATTTTGTTGAGATAATATTTATCGTTAAACATGAAGAAAGTAGAATTAAGTATTAACTTGAATGCAATAATAAATTCTTCGAGTGGAATTTTTGTGTTTTTCGATATTAGATCCCATCTTCTGACAACGCTATCAGTTGCTAAATCTAAAGGTATATTAGTAAAAAGGGAAACAACATCAAGTGAAACCAATGAAGAATTAGATTCAAGTTTAACATTTTTTATTTTATTGATCAAATCAATACTATTTTTAATAAAACTTGGTGCTTGGAACCATTAATAATATTGTGCAAATACAATGATAAATAATATAACGGACTATTTATCAATAATCCTCATAAGGTAGTTAACCTTGTGGATCTTAGTCAACCCATATGCTCTTGGAATATTCCCATCAGTAGTGAGTAACTTTTTGTAGGTAATTCCATCCATAAAACTCTGATTTTTCCATCTGACTAGAATATTTTTTAAGTCAGTGGTAAGTTTTTTTGTAGGATCTTTTTTTATCATTTCATATGTATTTACGTCTGAGAGCATCAACTCAACTTTATCAATGTAATCATCTCTATTAAAAACAAGAGTAACATTGCCTTTGTCTGCCTTGGAAAAAAATACTTCAGGATGATCTTTAGAAAACTTTTTTGTAGATTTTATCCAATTAAAAATCATATTACTATTTGAATCAATTCGTGGGAACTCATTATGGAATCTTCCTAATATTGGAACAGTGTTATTCCTGACAAAATTGACTATATTATTAGGTCGATTATTAATATTACTTTCAATATTCTTAACAAACTCAATAAAAGTGTATTCAAGATTATTTTTATTAATAGGAAGGCCAAATCTTTCCCCTAACTGTAATAAGTATTGGACTTCAACAGGTATGTCTATATTGCTCAGATTAATAAACCATTTGTTATTTATCGAGTTTAGTGGAATGAAATTTCCGTCCGCCGAAATATGTATTTTTTCCAAGGAGAGACAGGCATCACTCTCAATAACTTCTTTGATAATATTATTTCCTACTTCGTTAATATTACATACATAGGAAATAGGTTTAATGTGAGATTTTTTAATTATTGAATCCTTCTTTTTTATCCAATATAATTTTTTATCAATTCTATTAGTCTGTAAATAAAGGTTCGAACTTTTAATATAATCTAAATATTTAAAAAATTCACAATATATAGAAGCTGGCAACATATTATAAATTTTAAAGGAAATATTAAAAATATTAATTCTAGTAAAAAAAAAATAGATGTTTATATGAATCTTTTAGTTCAAGCTACAAAATAGCTTTAACATTTTTAAGTTGTATCTTATTTAATTTAGTATAAGAACTGTAGTTATACATTGATAAATTATTAACATTAGTAAACCTTTTTAAATGTGTTGGTACAATTTTATAATTGAGACACTTATTTAAAAATCTTATACGTGTTCTAATATTTATACTTAATATTTGACTAAGTTACATAATTCCTTCATAATTTGACAAACGCTACTATATCCAAATTGATTACGAATATAGAAAATGTAAAATTGATTTGTTTATGATTATAACGCATAATTTCGCCCGCGTGAATAAAAATTTAAAAATAAAAATTAATATATATTAATTATATACAATAAAATAAACATTTTTACGTTAATTAAAATTGACAACTTAATTATGCCGTGTTTATAATTGTTTTAAAGTTAAAAATACTTATATATATGTATATGAATTTGTATTCTGATAAAAATTATTTCAGTATAATTAATTTCAGGTTAACCAATTTTGAAACAAAATTTTCCTTCGTATAGAATAAATTATATGTGCGTATATATAATATCATCATCATCATCACTCCTTTTATCTCCTTTATGTGGAGCATAGGACGTCTACGAGTCTCCTCCATCTTACTCTATTTTGGGCAATCGTTCTTATTTCTGCCCAGCATTTTCCAATAGATTTAATTTCATTATCTATTGTTCTCCTCCAAGACTCCTCAAATAAATGGCATACATTCGTTCAAAGCCTTCAAACATTGCTTGTACAATACTCTCATTCCTTCGATAGCTAGTTGTTCTTCTGATTTTTTTTTATCCGACAAACCCCATTATCAGTTGCATTCCTAGTTATAACTTTGTTGAAAAAATATAAAAAATTTGAGGAAAACAGAGATATACCATTACCTTTTGTGATGTTGCGTTATATGTTTTCATTATTAAAATTATAATGCTTTCTCCAGTAATTTAAGAAAATGATCCGATACCGAATGATTGGAATAAGTTCAGTAATCATTTCTTCTGATAAATCTTTCAAATACTTTCTACAAATACTTTGCCAGTGCGCTACGGCCACCACTGTGTATATATAATATGTACATATATAAGACAATTATCTTTATATGTTGTTCGCTGGTAACAATAGGCACAATATGTTTCTCTGTAAACAAAGCTTTGAATTTTATTCACGATTACAATTAATTACAAGATTTACAATATTTACACCCTCACCTGTAAACA
This sequence comes from Cyphomyrmex costatus, assembly GCF_001594065.2. Lineage (NCBI taxonomy): Eukaryota > Metazoa > Arthropoda > Insecta > Hymenoptera > Formicidae > Cyphomyrmex > Cyphomyrmex costatus. Next base: position 202,765 of record NW_017276136.1, read on the forward strand.
AAGAAACGACAATTAAAGCCTATTATTCTCCTATTGTTCCTCTTTATTTACGCTTCTTTAATTTTTGGCCTTTTCCGACCTATCTCTCAATCACTGCCGATTTTGTCTTTCTATCTGTCCATTCTTCCTTGCGTACCTCTCTCTTCTCCCCTTTTTCCCTTATCGCTGTCTTTCTGTCTATCGATAATCCATCCGTGTAATTTTCGTACTGCTCGTTCCATCTAGCGGGGTCAGTTCAAGTGGTATGCGGAGCATGAGGAGCGCGGCTCATTTGAGTTAAAGAAACTATGTTTTCTTTACATCTCCCCCCCCCCCTTTGTTGTATGAGAATTGTTGCAGCGTATTCTCACCTTGGGTTTCTCGATCTACTCCTCTTCATCCGTGTCTTCGTCGATGCCTGATGTTGGGATTAGTTTTGTTACGTGGAACAAACTTGTCTCTGATTTTTTTCTATTAGTCTTAATTTTGTAAATCGAGTTCGATATTTTCCCTATTATTTCAAATGGTCCAATCCTCAAATCGTCTAGCTTTTTCCTATTCAGTCTATTACCATTTTCTATGTATACCATGTCACCTGTGTTAAACTCATGATGTTTCCTATTTTTATCAAATAGTTTTTTGTTGTAATCATGTGATCTAATGGTTCTCTCTAGGGCTAATTTTTTATCTTTCATCCAGTCTTCATGATGTTTTCTTCTTTTCAGTTCTTCAGGTAGGATGCTTGTGTCCGTCCCGTCCAGTAGGTACTTCGGTGCAAAACCGGTGACTGTATGTTCTGTTTCATTGTATTTTTCTACGCATTCCCTGGCAACCGTTGTCCAAGCTTTTTTCTTTTTTCCTTCTTTTATTCTACATCTTATTTTGTTGATTAGTGTCTGATTTAGTCTTTCGTTTAAGCCATTTGAAAATGGCGCATTTACAGCCGTGAAAATCAGTCTAACGTCGTTTTCTTCTAGGTGTTGTTTAAATTCTTTTGAATTGATGCCTGGGTATTGGTCTGTAAGTATCGTTTCAATCTTGTCTGTTTCTAATACGTTTTTCACTAGCTTAATAAAATCCGTAGCATTTTGTGTCTTTGAAGTTTCAATCAGTGCGTATCTGGTGAAATGATCCACCAGTAGGTGCAAGTATTTTTTTGTTGATCTTAGTCCTCCAAAGCCCCCGATGGTGTCTATTGACATTATTTCAAACGGTTTTGTTGCTGGTCCCAGCTGTGACATCAGACCATATTTCACCTGCCCTCTAGATTTATTTTTGGTACATACTTTACATGTCTTGCATATCTCTTTTATATTCTCTGTTAGGTTTCTAGCTGTATAATACGGGCAAATCTTATTTATTGTTTGTCTAATCCCTATGTGGCACCATTCGTTATGTATTTTTTTTATCATTTTTATACTTGATTCTTCGGATAGAATTATCTTCTCTTTATTTCTAATTTTCCTGTAGAATATTCCATCTTTTTTTATTAGTTTCGCTTCTCTCTTCTGTATCCATCTATTTTTATTTTGGTCTATCTTTATTTCTTCTATCTTTATTAAATTTACTAATTTCAGTGCTTCTTCTATATTATCGCTTGGTTCTAATACTGGATTTCGGCTTAGGCAATCCGCTTCGGCATTATCTCTTCCCGGAATATATTTTATTTGGAAATCATATTGTGATAGATAATAAGTCAAGTCTCCCAATTCCTCATCCGTTCTAGCCTTGATATTCATATTCTCTAGCGGTTTATGGTCTGAATACACTTCAAATTTTCTTCCGATTAACCAGTGTTGCCAATATTTTACCGCTTCTTTGACAGCTAGGCATTCCAAATATATCGCTTTTTTCCTTTTTTGGGTTTCGTTTAATTTCTTTGAGAAGTATGCTACTGGCTTCTCTATTTCGTTATGTTGCACCTGTTTTAATACTGCCCCTATACCTTCGAGTGATGCGTCTGTGTAAATCCGTATCGGCAAATCCTTGTCAAATATCTCTAGCACTGGTTGGGAGCATAGCAATTTCTTTATTTCTGTAAAAGACCTTTCGCAATCTTCTGCCCATGTGAACTTTTCATTTTTCCTCAATAATCTATGTAATGGATCTAACAGTATCGAGTTTTTTGGTATGTATTCATGATAGAAATTGACTTTTCCTAAGAATTGTCTGATGTTTTTCTGTGTTTTAGGGGTTGGGAAGTTTTGAATTGAAATTAAATTATCTTTCATTGGTCTCACCGTGTTGTTTTCTATTATGTGTCCGAGATATTTCACTGATTTTGCCGCAAATGTACATTTCTTTAATTTCAATCTGAAACCTTCATTTATTATTGCCTCCAATACTCTTTTTATATGTCCTATATGTTCTTGAAATGATTCTGAGAAGATTAATATGTCATCTAATATAGTTTTCCGTGAACCCTTTTAGGTTATATTTTCTTAATATGTTGGATAAAATTCTTTGGAAAATTGCTGGTGATGTCTTTAACCCGAATGGTAGGCATGTCCATTGAAAGTGTCCATCCTGTGTTACGAATCCTGTCTTCTTCCTATCTTCGATGCGTAATGGGATCGACCAAAAAGCCGAATTTATATCTAGTGTAGTGAAGTACTTGCAGTTTCTTGTTTTTATTATCAGGTCGTTTATTAATGGAAATGGTTGGGCTTGTGGTATAATAATCTTATTTAGATCTCTGAAGTCTATGCATAGTCTAGATTTTTTCCCTTCATCTCTTTTATAGGCTAGTGTCACTGGTGCAGCGAAAGGGCTGTAGGATTCTTCAATTAATCCTTTTTTTAGTAACCTACCCACTTGCTCTTCAATTTCTTTTTTATCCTCTATTGTACATCTGTATGGTCTTTTACTACAGTATTTATCCACGATTAGATCTATCCTAGCTTCGTAGTCTGTTACTGTACCAATGTCGTATTTGTCTTTTGCAAATATGGTATTATATTCTTCTATTAGTTTTTTTATCCTAGTCTTCTTTAGATCATCTAAATGATCTAGAATAATTTTAAATTCGTCCTCTTTGATGTGTTCATTAAAATTTACGCAGTATTGTTTATTTTCGTTGTAGTTATCTGTTTTATCTGGTTTTAGTTGTAAATCTGTTTCTTTTTTTT
>NW_017276136.1:205969-207004 GCF_001594065.2 Cyphomyrmex costatus
AACAAAACATTTTTCTGAGTGTACGCATTGCCTATTGTTACTTGAATTTCTGCGAATTTTTCGACCTAACTTCAAAATTATTTGTATAGAAATTCCACGATACGTACGATACGTTTAAGAAAACGCTGCACAAATGAATGGCACATCTTGGCAAAAATGTCGTAAAACCAATTATATTAAACAATTTGATAACTTTTCTTTGTTAAATTTTTTTTTATAGCAAGGCAAAACAAGCGAAGAAACAAATTTTCATATATAAAAGAAGAATGGATTCCAAAATGGAGGAAATTTTAAAAAATCTGGAATTGGAAAATGTCATCAAAAATTTCAAAAGTAAGTTCTTACTTTATTCTTTGTTCTTTTTTCTTACTTTTTGTCATGTGTTATCTACGCCTATAACATGAACGACAACACAAGCGCGGCTCGGCAACGATCTAGCTATCGAAGGTCGACTCAGACAGCAGTTGTATTATACTGCCGTGCCTCGATCCTTTACGCGAAACTGAGAGTTTCGGGGGATTATTACTATACATGAAGAAAAATATATTGTTTTTGTTCAAATAAAGAATATTTAGTTTGTACTTTTTAAAGAAAAATGTATTTGTAAAGATATTTTTTGCTTGTCTGTTTTATCTTTTATAGTCGATATGCAGAATTTTCAGAAATTTGATTTTAAACAAGATTTTCTATTAATTTAAGTGAATTATATGTATATTCTATACATGCTATACTTAATATATGATGAAAATTATGTTCTAATTCTTCAACTTTTTAGAACATAAAATAAGTGAAGATTTTCTTAAATATTTAACTACAGACATGATAAAAGAATTAATCCCAATTATTCGACAAAGAATAATTTTCACAAACTACTGGAGAGAGAATTACAATATTGAAGAAGAAAGTGGAAAATCACAAAAACTAATGGTAATCTCTGTTTTCTTCAAATTTTTTATATTTTTTCAACAAAGTTATAACTAGGAATGCAACTGATAATGGGGTTTGTCGGATAAAAAAAATCGGATACTAAATTAT
>NW_017276136.1:207645-215168 GCF_001594065.2 Cyphomyrmex costatus
TGAAATTTTATACGTAAAAGCGTATATTTCACTCGTTTCATCAGCTGTCAGAATGTGTGATTCTGCCCGAGTATAGGCTAACTTTACGTGCCTTTTACGACCATTTACTGACTATCAGAGGAGAAAAGGACAGTTTCCGCCAATTTTCACAAGTGTGTTTGAGCGATCTCGCCTTTTAAATTTACCGAAATTGTCTTTATTAAAAAATGGGACTCAAGAAAAATTAATGTGTTTTTCTCGCCTATGACGTCACAATTCCAACATGGCTGTCGCCGGTATTTAGGAGCCTTAAAAAGAACTATAAACAGTATTTTCAATTTTCATAAACTTATTCAACAATCATAAATTTTATATTTCAAAAATTAATTTTTTTAACAATAGGAGGATAGAAAAGAAGCATCCACGGAGCGTTTCACGTGTAACAAACATAACTTATTCATAAAAGAATTAATAAAAAAAAATAGTATAGGAAAAAGTATTTTATCCTTCTATGAAGAGAAACATAGAATCGCGCTCGTCTACACAATAAACAACATTCCCCCATGGTTACACAATGTACTATTACATTTATATACATTGTATCAGTAGACGCAGTAAAGTCTCCGGCCATGTTCAAAAATTGAAAGGCACTACAAGTCTCTTATCCCGAGCCATCAAAGGCCTGCATTTTTAGGCGGTGTATAACTACTAACATATAAAAAATTTTGAATCGAATGTTATATGTTCTGAAAAGCGGCATCGCCACGAGTAATTTGAGTCAAAAAATTTTAAATCGGTCAAGCCGTTCTGGAGATACAAGCGGTCGAAAAGTGATGATTTTAATGAAAAATTAAAAAACGTTTCCTTCTTTTTCTACTTCTTCTTCTTCTTCTTCTCTGTCCGCATTCAAAGCCGTATTAAAACTTTCTATCCCTCTTCTCTTACCTTTCTGCACTCACACCTTCACCACCTACCGCAATCCCTCACCCCTCCCCTCCCCCACTACCCCTCTCTTGATTTCATTCTCTTTCGTTATATAAAATATTTTTAAATCATTTTTTTATATATTATTGTATTATATTTGTACTTTGAAAATTAAGTGATATCCGAAAAAATCATATCATAAAAATGAAAAGTTCGAGCCATGTTCACAAAGGAGTACTCAAAAATTTAAACCTTTTTATCTAATAATAATATATTACCATGAAAAGTAACTGATATATTACAATATTAACATAGGTGCCAGTACAAAGTGAACATACATATAGTGTATGCAACTTTCGGCCGATTTTCGAATCGCCTCCGCCTTCCGCTGTCCCCCTTATCTCACCGCCCCGCGCACAGATCAAATGTCGTACCCCAGAACTGATTTGTATGAATTTAGGACTATTTTCGTGTGCGGAATTAAACTGAGCCGAAAAATTCTCTACCATTTTACAATTTTCGCAATAGTTATATCTAATGAGTTGAATATCTAAAATTGACGCGCAAGACAATTTTAAGATAAATTTAATAATAATAGGAAAAAAGACTACGAGCCATAATTTCGTTGTTGTAACTAATATACGTAGTCCAGCCCAAAATTGTTAAATACTTAACAACTTACAAAATTGTTAAATACTTTGCCTCATTAATTTTATCCGTTTATTCGGCATTCTATAGGAAAAAAAATTGGACTCTTTTATATATTTTATATAGTAAAATGTTAGAGGATTTTTCCATACAATTTAGTTCACTTTATCTGCACAAAAATAGTCTTAAATATTCTGAGAGATATTCTATGTGTATGTGTGTACGTATGTGTATTTTTCATATACGTTTATTTTTTATGTACATAGGTTAACTAATGATGTAGCAAAAGACATATCAGAAATTATAGTCACTATTTTTCCAAATGAAAGGACAACTACCTATTTTGTACCACCCATAAGGAAAAAGAATTCTGTACATAATAAATCAATCATATCCACAGGAAAATTAATGTGCAAGTGGAGGAATAAGTGCACGTTATGCAAAAAATTTGAAAATCAAAATGATGGTACGTTTATTTATATATAAATTATAAATGTATTTATAATTAAAATATAAGTGTATAGAATAGGGCATCTAAAATAGATCATCTGAATAACACAATTTTTGAGATAGGAAAAAATTCTTAAAATAAAAGTTGTTTAGTATCCACGGGATATATCATATGATGGTGCACATTATTTTCCAAAAAGAGATGCTTTGGAAACTTGAAGATCAACTTCATTTTTTTAATTGACGTTGATATCAATGACGATATTTTATACTTTATTTTAGCACAATAATATTAACATAAAATATTATATCTGCTATTAAAGCAATTTCTCGATATTTATACTTATGACGTCTATATAGATATATATATGATATATGTATATCGTTACAATTAGCAATATTACAAGAAAACGTACAAACGTAGAAAGTACTTTACTTTTGTATATTTATATGTATATATTGTGACGTGACACTTTGTGTCAGTCACTAGTGATTGCGCTAGCACGGAGATCCTGTGTCCTCTAAGCTCGAAGGGCGAGGGCACAAGCGAGCGTGCCAACGTAAATTATTGATTTTTCGATACCTTTATCTTAATATTTTTATATGCAGGAAGAGGAATCGCATATTATGTAAAACAATCTATATAATTCCATTTCAAGAAATTAAATTACATTTTCAAATTTCCCAAGCGCTTTCACTTAACTCAAAAGAAAAGCATTTTTATAAACTGTAATTGTTGTGTTTAAAAAATCCAATTTATAATATTTTAACATATCGATATGTTATGACACTAACAATAGAATTGTAGATGTATCTCATGCGAATTAAAAAAGTATTAAATATGAAAATTAAGAATTAAATGATCTTCAATAAAATTTATTAAAAAATGAATATTTTCTAGAACGCTCTATATGCTTGCTCGTAAGTCTTTCTCTCTTTATTATTAGTTTGAAAAACTTAACGAGCCTTCTCACTACATGTTTTGTTTTTTTAATTGACTAAGGCCTGATTGCACCAACGTGATTTCGATTTTAAGCGAAACTTAAACTGTCTTTGTCTCTGTCTCCCTTTCGGCTTTAAAACGAGATAGATAGAGTTTTGCTTAAAATCAAAAAGTGTTGATGCAACTGGGCCTAAAATCAATATTTTTAAAAATAAATAATACTTATAACGTTAATTTAGTGCGTGCTGTGTGTGGGCATCCTTTCGATTAACTGTACATGTAAACGTGCACGTTTTAACGTTCTGAATTTTTTTCAAGCATTCGATACATCTCTGTTTTGCAATCTAATTAAAGCATAGATATGAAAATTTATTCGATATCAAAATTCACCAAAATTCCGCTTTATGTTCTTTCGTTGACTTTTTTTCGGGTAACCTAAAACTATCGCACTAATTCTAAATGACAAAAATAGACAGTGGAAACGCAACTCTCGCCTGTATCTCCAGCACGTCGGAGGACACCGATCATGAAGAACTCTGATCATGGAGAAAACTCTCATCGTGCGAGCCTTCTCTCAAGAAGTTCATTCCTCTTCACAAGCTAGTCGGTATTATCAATTTATTCACACCGTTAAGAATCTTGCGTCAACGAGAAAACTTCGTTATTAATATCAGTATAATTTAGCGATAAACGAAGTTTCACACAAGTGACTCTTACATTACATCTTCATTCGATATCTCTCGACCATAAATGTAATCGAAAAAGATTCAATAATGAAACGTGTCTTCGGAAAAGAGACATGTTGAAAGCAAGAAGAACGAATATTTTAATGAAGTTTGTTTCTTTTGAGACTTGCTATTAACATTTTTTTATACATTTATACCCACGCTAAAAAAAAGAAGAAACAAAGCATTTTTTTAAATTAAACTGAAACAATCGAAACTCGTGCTTGTTTTGTTGTCAACTCTGTTCTTCTTTTGATAATCTTGAATTCTTCATAATAATCCCATCAAATCTTACGTCAATTAAATACATACTATATATATTGCAATAATCTTTATTAGTTCTTTTATTATGCAACATAAAATTGTATCTCTCATAATAAAATAATTACTATTATTTACAACATAATTTTTACAAATATTGAAATTTGTGGAAATAGAGATTATTGTATCCGTGGTATAATATATATATAATAGAATGTTTTTTTCTTTCTTAAGATAACTAATTATTTGTTTATGTAGCTAAGAAACCACCATCGATGGGCAAGCTGGCACCTGCACTAATCATAGAACTTCGGTTGCTTAATAAATATACAACAGGATCCACTACCTCATCGACATCTACAACACAATATTTTGATCCGATTAAAAAAATTCTTCTTTTGTAACTAATGTACAAAATATAATATTAGATGCGATAGTTTGAATTCTTGTAAACGTACGAAAAAATGAGTATGTACATAAGTTTATAAAATAGCTACATGTATATACAGGGTGTCCCAGTAACTCTGTTACAAAGCAATGTCTCTGTTACCGTTAATGATACGCGAAAACGTCTAAGGAAGAAATTGTTTGATTCGGAGAGGGATATATTTTGGTCACCTTGTTTTTTTTCTAGGTGGCGGCGCCAAAAAGATATGAAGGTCACCTCCATCTTTTAAATGGAATTGTATAAATTCTTTTTACACAAGTATGATTCTTCTAATTATTTTGCATGTAAAAGTATTAAGGTAGATATATCAAAAATTAGTTTACGAGATATTTAACTTTTTATGTCAACATATATATGCCAGAATAAAATATAAAATATCTCGTAAACTATTGAGTTTTTAATACATCTACCTTATATATCTACTTTTATATGTAGAATAATTAGAGGAATCACATTGTGTAGAAAAAATTATACATTTTCATTTAAAAAAATGGAAGTGACCTTCGTATCTTTTTGGCACCTTCACCTAAAAAAAAACAAGGTTTCCAAAACATGTCCCTCCTCTGAATCAAACAATTTCTTCCTTAGACATATTCGCGTATCATTAACGGTAACAGAGATAATGAGACATCCTGTATATATTTAATTAGTTAAACTATTATAGTTCTATATACATATATAATATTTTTGGTGTAAGAATACTTTTTAACTAATTTTCTTTACAATTAATCGTAGTAAGTTTAATTTAAATTGTGTTTGTTTAAATTATTAATTTAAATATTTATATTTTTGTGTCATATAAAAATATCACATATACCAAATGCTATCTGTCACAGTTACTGATTATATTCTTTTTATACTTATCGATCATATGTCAGTACGTCATGTTGATGTACGAAAATCTTCTATTTAGTGAATGATAAAACATTTGTGACTCAATATTGCATAATTGAACATTATCATGCCGTGGAATGATCACAAACTAACGAACAATGTTTTAATTCCTATAAAGACAATTACTACATATTATTGAAAAATTCATTTGATAGATTTGTATACGACAGATTTAAATTATGTGGATATTGCTATTATGAGTGACAAACGGATTACGAATTAACATTTATACATCTAGAATAATGTAGTTTAATATACAAAGTTTAGGTGCAAATTGTAATGCAAATAATTGTTTGTGTTTTACAAAAATTTCAACATATGATTAGTGTATTTCTTGTAAGTTAAAAAATTATATGAAATTGTCTTTAAATGTTTAATCATGTGTAATCAGAGCAGATCATACAACATTAAAATTGAATTTGTTTAATTTACTGTATATCATTCCTTTTTATTTCCTTATAATTTTCAACGACTCATGAAGTTTGGAGATATCATTCTTATACATATATTCAGTAAGTTACATTTACACGACATTCGACGATTCTGACTGATACCAGAAATATGAAACTAAGAAAACTAACTCGTGGTTGCTCAAGACTCATGCTATTATTGTGTTGCAATTGTACTCGCGATTCACAAGTTATTTATATATTTCGAGTAGAGAGAAAAACAAGCTAAAATTAAGAAAAGATTCGTTTTTGATATTTCTGACGAGATTTGAACGAGTTATCCTACATCTGTGTTTGTTTATGTTGGCTCGTTCGAATATTTAATTATATTTTAATTGAATTAAATTTTTGAGGTGAAATAAGAGAGGGTCCGATAATGATGGAAAAGTGCTGAAATCTTGTCTTTTTCATTATTCGACCGAGAATCATCAATCAGCTCCGTTTTACTCTCGCTGCCGGCTACATTTGCGTGTGAGCATCTCCAAAAAGTGAAAAGAAGAAATTAGAACGGCTCGTGCACTACCAGCAGTGTGCGCGGTTTCGTACGGCGATCACGACGACGAAGGAAAAATGGCAAAATTGATCGTCCAGATCATGGTGGAAATATACAAGGTGAGTCGTTCCCGTGGATACGCAGTAGCCTAAAAGTAGTGGAGAGCAGACGCAGCCAATCATAAATGCCTCATTTGGCATAAATCCAATATGGCTGTTAAACCATTTCAATAAAATATTATATTTACATACACTTGTTTTGATAGTTTTTGTATAATCCAATAGTATTTTTCTACAAGTATATTGCATGTAACATACATCGCAAGTCCTCTCCTCTAGTTTCTTTTACGTTTCATGCGCTTAAAATTAGAAATCGTTCCGTTATACAAAAGCGCGCTTTTCCAGTTTTCCTTAAGCGCGCTTTCGACTTTTTTTTAACGACAAACAGAAATAAGGAGTTTGTACGAGTCGCAGCATATGTATTCTGTATGGCTTGAAATCGATTCTCTTTGCGACGTTTGGTAGTGGCAGCGTTTAGCATGTTCTGCGCAGTGACAGAGAATTTTTGCATACGTCTACGCGCATATATACCAGGCACTTTACGAAACACGTTATTTAACGCGTATTTACAGTCATGATGAATCCCATACTCGCGGGTGAGTTGTTGTTCTTCGCCATCTTCGGTCAGACGACACACGAACAATTCAAGGTACACAGGTTCCAGCCCTTATGGACAACCGTCCTCTTCAAGATCACCTTCGGTATTTACATGTTGGTGTCGGTGGTGGTGCTTATTAATCTTCTGATTGCTATGATGAGTGATACCTACCAGCGGATACAAGCACAGTCGGACATCGAGTGGAAATATGGATTGAGCAAGCTTGTTCGAAGTATGCACAGGTAGTATAAAACTTACCAAAAAAAAAACACGAAAAAAAATGGCTGCGATGAAATATAAACAAATTTAACTAGCAGATCTGAAAATAATTCTCTGTTGGCTGTTTCAAGTAATTATATACATATACATATATTCAAATAATTATATACGCCCACACGCGCGTGCGTATGTAAATATAAAGTAATTTATACATAAATAATTTATTATATATAAAATAAATGTATATAGGACTGATAGTAGTAGAATGTTAAAACTTTTTGATTCCTACACAATTATTTTGATGATCCGACAAAATTATTTTCACAGTTACATCTAGTTAAATTTTTTAATACAAAAAAACAGTAGGTATTGTCGCATGAAAGCATCATTTATTGTATCATTTATCGCACTAATAGATCAAATTTTCAATATA
>NW_017276137.1:0-244 GCF_001594065.2 Cyphomyrmex costatus
TTTGACAAAAATAATTCACTGTAAGAAATAGGATACTTTGCTGAATAAAAAAAAGAATTTTCTGCAACATTATGGCAACATTAGCCAGTGTCCATAGTTGGCTTTTGTTCATCGCAATAAGTATTGAATATATGTCGATAAGTATGTCGATTACTGTGAGAAAGTACCACAGCATTATAACTAACATTTGTATAATGAACACTTTGTTGAGTTTACGTGACGTAAGGCATAATTGTAAATGGAC
>NW_017276138.1:0-573 GCF_001594065.2 Cyphomyrmex costatus
TAATACGTAAGCAACCTTGAGTTGTCACCAATAAATTGTATATCCATATTTCCTTCCCAAACAATAAGAATAATTCAATTATAATCATTTATATTCTGTTCATCATTTGTTCGCGGAAGATCATAAAGTCTACTTTTGTGTTTCAATTGTTTTCTACCTGCTATCGAAGTTACAATATCTTTCAAAATCAACTTGTCGGTAGAAGGACGAGGAAAATCAAAACGACATACACGATAAACTTTACGCCCTTTCTTTTTAGAACGAAGACAATAATCGTTATGTGTATGTCGTTGATGCGTATTGATTCGCCTATATAAGGTCGGTGAAGATATTTCATTCAGTAATTCACACGTTATATGTTGCAAAATGAACTTGGAAACTTCTTCCGCGGGGATTTACCAAGAATCGGTGCATCTTTCATCCAAACTAATAGATGAAGATGTTGTACTCCTCTACCTTGATACTCTCGTCGCTAGAAGTAATGTATTACTTCTCCAATCGGATAATCTTTGGAACAAATAAAATCAAGCATCGCCTGAAACTTATTATCGAGAAATCTCGATGTCGATACAG
>NW_017276138.1:2000-3302 GCF_001594065.2 Cyphomyrmex costatus
AAAGTTATAATTTCATTCAATGTATCTAAATCAGCAGAACATAAAGCCTTCTCTAGTTTCAACATCTGTTGATATAAATTTGTTATTTGATAAATTAACCGTTTGACATATCTAACTTTTGGGAAATGAGGCGATAATAAGTTAATGGGAAGAGACATTGCTTTGCAAAGAGTTATATCAATGTAACAACAATGCGTGTGACCCAATTTTGTAGTCGAATTTGTTTTTATTATACGTTCATAATTTGTTTTTATTGTACATTCATGAATCTTCTGTAATAATTGTGGAATTTTCTTGAAAGTACATATTCTTATCGATTGAAGGACTTTTTCATAACAATCAATCAGAAATTGATCATGAATTTTACATAAACTGTTGTCGCATAACCATGATTTTTTTCCTTGTGCATCAATCAAAGGTAATACATTCGTAATTTGACCTTCCATGTTCATTACCAATATTTGCGATGAAGAAATATTACGATATGTACCATCGATAAAATAATTTTCAAATGAAACTGTATGTTTTGATTTGCCACAAAGTGCACATAATTTTTCGTCAATGGTTTTGCATTTAGTAGCAAGACTCAAACACACTTCTGATTTCTTTTTAAGCAACGCTAATATTTTGTACATATCGCGAACATAACTATCTCGAATTAGTGAACAGCGACGTACAATTCTGTCGGCTTCCAATCGTTTTTCAACGTTATTTTTAATATCCAATTTGTTAAAAATATTTTCAACTGCCGCAGGATTGTTAAATTTTATATTATTTTTTGACCTAAATTTTTCATATTTTCTAATAATATTTTTGGCAGTATTACAATTTTCTTTTAAAAGATTAGATTTTGATTTATTTTTTTCATAATATCGTTTATTATACAACCATTTATGATCACAATAAAGTTTTTGTCGATCCCGTTCGTGCTGACTATTTCTCGAGTAACGCATACTTTTTTTAGCACGATTATTTTCTTTGTCAGCTTCATATTGAGAGCGTTTTTTACCACGATTTGGTTCTGCTTTATAACGATCCGTTTGTTTGGCGCGATTAATTGGCAAATTTCTTTTATATCGCTCCATTTGTTTAGCGCGATTAATTGGCAAATTTTTTTTGTATCGCTCCATTTGTTTAGCGCGATTAATTGGCAAATTTTTTTTGTATCGCTTCATTTTTTTGGCTCGATTAATTGGCAAATTTCTTTGGTATCGCTCCGTTTGGTTAGCGTGGTAATGCTGTGGATTCTGATGATATTTATCACGTTTTTTAACACAATTATGTTCTGAATTCTCTTTATAT
>NW_017276139.1:0-10093 GCF_001594065.2 Cyphomyrmex costatus
TGGTGCCTTCTGATTGGTCGATGAGTTTAACAGTTGTAAAAGTAATTAAAATTAGTGAATACATGTGTGGTATCCTAGTGAGTCGTTCTTTACAATATCTGTATAATATAATAATTAATAGTTTGTAATGCCGTGCTCTGATTGGTCAATAGTATTGAGACTTAGTTTAGATATTATAAATGTATATAAAGTGTGTAATTCATCGAGGAGGTTTCTATATGTACTCTTCTTGTAATACAATATAATTTCTAACATAATTTTACAATTAATATGTTCTTTATAGAAGGTGTTGCGAAATGGTGGATTGCATGAGCCAATGGGGTGCTAGAGTGTTAAGCTTTATTTGCATGTGGGATCGGTTTGTAAGTTACTAGCTTTGGGGTTAAGTGTGATCAGAAGTTTGAGGATGGGGCTTTAGTATACACGTGTGATTTAAAGGTTAGTGTTTTGTTATTGTCGTGGCTATTGTTATTAATCATAGTTTTAAGGTTTTGTGACAGACAATAGTTGCGAAAATGTGATCAATAGTGGTAGAAAGGTTTAAAAATTTATCATGTTGCGTGTGTGTTATATTCAAGTGTGGATTTTTAGCGTCACGAGTGTCTGAAGATGTGACATCTCCCTCGTTGGGAAAGTTCGGTCCCCGAACTTATAATTTCGGTGAGTTAAAAAGATTTAAGTACTTAATGCATGCAGTTATGTTTTTATCATGTGTAAAAAGCTTATAGGGTTTGACAATATGTTATCTTTTACAGGATAGAAGCTTGGTGTAGCTGGATTGGAGGAAAGATCGTGGTGGTATCGTTTCTGTATAAAAGGTATAAGTTCAAGTTTAAGGTAAGTCCTTCACTTTATGTTATTACATTACTGAGTTGAAAAATAGTGCTACTAAAGAGTTTTATTATTTACTGAAAAAATTTGTTGCTTGACAAAGTAGTGATTTTAATGTCTATTATTAGCAATAATTCTAAATTATTTTTTATTTAATTGTTTCAAACTCTATTCTTGATTAATATGAAAGAAAACTATTTCCAATAAAATTGATATTTCTAGTAATATTCTAATTAAACTTTCTTTCTGTTACTAATTCATTTTTTTTAATATATATATATATATACATATATATGGCTTTGATACATTTTGAGGACACTTATATATAACTATATATTTGAAAACAGTATGTGTTATTTACTCGGAATAGCTATGTATAGCAATCAACTATAGCGTTTTTCCCATATATATGCATGATTTTACATGTATGGTTTATTTCGAGGACATGTATATAATAATAAGCAATGGGTCATTATGAGGACATATACATATTTACGTATGGATTATTATAGGGACACGGATGTATAAAATGAGATAAAAGTGTTTTTCAATATATTTTCACCTCAGCAATATCATCTGATAGCTATAATTGGTAAATATATTATATTTAACATAATAATTATCGTTTTATAAGAATGATTACTTTTGAGGACTTTTAAACTTTAAACAAGGAATACAAATACTTCATATATAAATATGAAGAAGATGTATCCAGAGAATGAGATGAATTCATGAGAGAGAATGAGAAGGCATAAAATGGGATCATAAGGATAGAGCGTTTACATCCCAATAGGTTCAATTACTTTTCATTCCGGTAATTATACAAAATACCCTCACTACCTCCGATTTCGATAAAATTCTGCTTATTCGATGCGTTTTTGCATAAAACGAAAGAATCTGACAGAAATAAGTGTCGCTCTGCCCTGCGAACCGAGATATTAAGCGTTAAAGTTGACGACCATTCAGGTTAGGAGCAGGGCAGAGCGACAAGGATAAGTATTATATGTACATGTATGTAATGCGTGGCACCAAAAAAGTTCGCACTCAGTGCGCACTAATGCAGTCTGTCGAATTCGCCATAAATATATAGTTAACAATATTTTGTCGTACGATGATGCTTGCCATATATATCTAGAAAACATGCTTTCGTATTGGAGATCGTTCTGTCGTAATCGTACGTCGGTAATCGTACGCAGTGTGAATCCCACATAAGGGCTGCGCACAATGGAGGAACAGATATTAGATATTAAAATATTAACCTATCTGAATCGTGTATTCCGGTGTAACTGGTATCTGATAGGTTAATATTTTAATATCTAATATCTGTTTCTCCATTGTACGCAGACCCTAATGCGGAGTCTACAATTGAAGTGATAGCAGTTGTCGGATCTTATGTCATAGGAATATTAATCTATCAGAATCGTGTATTCCTGGTATTTGATAAGTTAATATTTTAATATCTAATATCTGTTCCTCCATTGTGCGCAGAACCTTGGGCCGGTATTCATGGTCGCGTTCGAAAACATCACCTGAGTGCTTCGATCCTCCCGAGGATCGTTCGAAAATACTTCGATACCCTCGATGGACTTTCGATTGTTGTGTTCGAAAACACACCCGAAAAAGTCACTTCGAGAGTGACTATTTCTCCCTACCTGGCTAAGGTAGGGAAAAGAGAGTATCTCGGATAAACGTGAAGCGGGAAAATGGAAAAAAATGTCGTCCAATATAGAAATTAATTTATCGAGGCATCAACTTATTAGAGATCAGGTTAAAGATAAAAAATAACAATTACGCAAAATGGATGCTTGCTTTTGTTGACTAAACTCTGATATCTAGGACTCTAGAGACCTCTAGTCGAAGATGAATTTTTTATTCCCAAATTATGGCTAAAATACTGGATGGATCA
Source organism: Cyphomyrmex costatus (assembly GCF_001594065.2). Classification (NCBI taxonomy): domain Eukaryota; kingdom Metazoa; phylum Arthropoda; class Insecta; order Hymenoptera; family Formicidae; genus Cyphomyrmex; species Cyphomyrmex costatus. The sequence goes on from NW_017276139.1 coordinate 2,738, forward strand.
CGTTTTAATTGCGATATTCGTAATCAGGAAAGGCTCCTGAAGGCTCGTACAGAGCTATTTTTTTGTAAAAAAAAGGCATAATAAAAATTTGTTCTGTTATCTCACTCGATGTGTACTATGGTGCAGTTGAGAGCTGTATACATGATCTTATTTCTATAAAAATTTTCAAGAATTAATTTGCAAATCTGACTCTGTACGAGCCTTCCCAGCAATATAACAATGAAATCTCAACAGGTTTCATAAGGAAATTTTATTTCTTTGAGAAGAAAAATGAGCATAACTGATCTAGATCTGCACTGATCTGCACTCATAAATGTTACCTTTATTCCCAAATTATGGCTAAAATATAACATAAATCGTGTTTTGATTGTGATATACGTAATCAGAAAAGGCTCCTGCAGGCTCGTACAGAACTATTTTTTTGTAAAAAGGCATAACAAAAATATTTCTGTCACTCCTGTCGACCCTTAATAATGAAGAAAGACACGGCGATAACCCGCAAACCTTCTGGTATAATTGAAGAAAATACCCGTGAAAATACCCGATGACTAGCAGCTGGTATTGTTTTTATCGTGTTAATAAGCGCTACATATTGTAAGCAGCCATGCCGAGAAAAATGAACTATGTACTGCGGCAGTATCAGTAATTTTATATAATGCATTATTGTACGTGTACATTTTCTCGTATACGTTCGACATTTTCATAAAAATGTCAAAATTCAACCAAGTCTGCAACACGTTGCGCTCACTGAGGGTGCAAACCCATGCAGCGGAATAGCGTAACGCGGAACAAGAGTAGAACCAATCACGAGATTCTCTAGAAACACGGAATGCTCGTTATTGGTTCTGCTCTCGTTCCGCGTTATGCTATTCCGCTACATGGGTTCGCACCCTGAGCGTACTTGAAATTTGCTCAGAGAAATGGCGTCCGCTCACTGAACGTGCGAATACGCTCACTGATCAGGCCAAAGACATAGAGAATGGACTGCGCGGATCCGTGTGTCAAAATGATTGATAGGGATGAGAGAGAGGGACCGTGGAAGACGGCCATCTCCCTCTCATTCTCTCTTCCATTACACCATCGAATGGAAAAACATAAAGATGGCTGTCTTTCACGGACCCTCTCTCTCATTTTCGTCGACCACATTTTGATACTACTTATAGCGTTTTCTCTTGGCTGCACCAGTGCAACACTCAGACTGAACTTTTGCACTAGTTCATCTTTCTTCCTTTTCTCTCCAGGAGAAGGGAAAAGGAAAAAAGATGAACTAGTGCAATCACCCTACGCTGGTGCAACCAAGAGAAAACGCTATTAGATATGGGATCGCGCAGTCCATTCTCTATGGCTTAGTTTACACTAGAGATCCTCAAGTAAGAGATACGCAAACTTCGAGCATGTGTGTCATATGTGTGTGTCATACCTGTATGTGCTTGTATGTCAAACTTGTGTGTCCATAGTGTTATACGTGCATACTTGTTAATACGATTGCGCAATTGGTTGCGCCATATTCTTGCGGTGTCGTCATCAACCAATCCCGTAGTGATTTCAGTTTGCGCATCTCTTACTTGAGGATCTCTAGTTACACCGAGTACTTGATACGCGTATTAAGTAACATATTCGTACCAAATCACTTGATTCGCTCGGTATAAACGCTAGGGGATCATTGTAGTCTGATTCTCCCGATCACGAATATCAGACCAAGTTGGTACGCGTATCAAAAGTTTCTATTGCGCTGTAAACGCTTGATTCATGTAGAACTAAATCCGCTATTTGTAAGTTAAGGTTAAGAGATTAAAATACGAATAAGAAGAAGAAGATTAAAATATACTATATCCGGATCAAAAACCCAACTTAACCTGTTTGTAGATAAATGGGTGTAAACAGGAACGTATCAAATTTTAATCCGCACCAACTTGATACCATGGTCGAAGTATCCATGACAAATATTCGTTCGGTTCTGCGCAGGACTGAATTCCGCCATTTTTTATGTGTATGTGTCTGCACACAAAATCATTTTTAAATATGTTTTATATATATGCGAGCAATATGGCGGAATTCAGTCTTGCTTGCTATTGGCTAGATATAAAAGGCTGCGCAATAGCAGACCTTGTTACTTCGACCATGCTTGATACGCGTACCAATCAATTTAACGGTGTAAAAGGGGTCTATGTCTTTGGATCAGGCACGTTCAGTGACCATTCTACCAACAGTTGCACAACCGTTGTATTCGCTGAACGCACCCATTAGGTCTGTTTTTTTTATTATATATGCACTTTCCGAACAGGTGCATATGGTGCAATAAGTTGAAGTGAAATAAATATACGTTTGTTTACCACGTACATACTACAACAGTTCATAAGTATAGCAATAAAAAACAGACCTGTTGAGGCAATATTTTATTCCTGCCTCATCCATCAGATTTAATTCACAAGTTTTACTTATTTAGTGCATTATATATGATATATAAATTATACAGCAAGAATATTTGTATAAATTATTCAATTATCAACCCTGGTTGGTTTTATTTTCTGATTTTCTGTTTTAGAACGTAAGTGAATTTCAAAGCGTTGCCCATGCATACATAGGATTTGGTCGAGTTACAGCTTCAAAGCACTTGACTGACCAATCGGAAAAAAGAATTTTTTTAACTAGCCAATCAAAAAATGCTTCAAAGCATTTGTAGCGGCAACTCGACTGCATCCACAATCAAGTGTTCGAAGAGAGAATAAGGAGCTGCGCAGAATAAAAGGAACAGGGAACAGAGAACAAAGAATAAGGGCCTACGCACAATAGGAGAAATATTAGGAACAGATATTAAATATAAAAATTTTAACCTATCAGAAAGCGCACATTCCAGAATACACAGTTCTGATAGGTTAAAATTCTTATATTTAATGTTATATTATATCTGTTCCTAATATTTCTCCTATTGTGCGTAGACCCTAAGTGTCTGCGCACAATGGAGGAACAGATATTTGATATTAAAATATTAACCTATCAGAATCGTGTATTCCGGTGTAACTGGTATCTGATAGGTTAATTTCAATACACACTGTTTATTCCACAGTGTATGATTTCTGATAGGTTAAAATTCTTATTCTCTGTTCTCTGTTCCCTGTTCCTTTTATTCTGTGTAGCCCCTAAGCGCCCATCAGAGCTCATAGCATTTCGTGCCTTATCTCGAATATAATAGCACGAATGATGACATCACGGCGTCTTCAGAGTGACGTCATTATCGGTTTCATAGCGCCTAAAAGCATCTCCTCGAACAGTCTTCGACACTAATTGCATTAATAGCGTGCTCCTCGAATGCACCTATAGTCGGTTCTTATTTCAAGACCGTCTTAGGCCGGAATCAGACTACGCACGTATTAAAAATTCAAAGATTAAAATTTGGCCAATCAAAATAATAGAAGTTAAAATTCCTTTATTCTCATTGGTCAAATTTCAATTTTCATCTTCAATCTCAGTCTTCAATGTATAGTCTGATTCCGGTCTTAAGTAATGTCTTAAGTTGTTAATACGGCCTTCTGATTGGTTTGTGAGACTTCAAGACTGAGCTTAACCCATTAACCGCCAAATGCACTGGAATTTTACCTCGAGTTCAGCGTTTATTTCTCGTATGAAACATATAAGGAAAAAAATCGAGAATACATGAATTTTATAGTTTCAAGGTCGCTCTTTCGAATGGCGATGAGAAAATTTTCAAAAAATTGCAATTTCCAATATTTTTTTTCAAAAATATGTAAAAAATCATGATTTTCAGACTCATTTTTTTTTGTTTCTCATAAAATTTTTTGTCAAAACGCATTTGTATCGACTTAAAATAAGTCATAAACGTGCACCCGATGTGTCCACTAAAGGAATCCATCATACTTGATTTTTTTTTTAATTGTCTTATTAACAAAATGGCGGTCGATATGACGACATATTTGTGCGTTTTTCAAAATTGCCCATCATCTAACATGAAAGTAATTCTATTTGAACAAAACTCATTATTCAGGGGTTTTTGGGGTCGCTGATTACGAATCTGATGTTAGTTTTGTTAAATTCAAAATGGCGGATCCAATATGGCGGACCCAAAATATTAAATATTCATCGATTTTTGTGGTTTTCAGTATCTTTATGGTTTTTCAGTCGCTGATTCCGAATTCATGATCAGACTTTCGAAATTCAAGATGGCGGACCCAATATGGCCGGCGAAAAATATTAAATATTCATCGATTTTTGTGATTTTCAATATCCGCATGTTTTTTGGGTCGCTGATAACGAATTTGTGGTCAGATTTTCAAAATTCAAAATGCCGGCTTCAAAATAGCGAGCACCATCTCTAAAATTTCAAATTACGCATATGAAAAAAATTTCTTCGTATTGTATGCAAAATTGTCAGGAAAAAGTGTCTCTTGTGATTTTTATCTAAATCACACTGTTTCCGAGAAAAAAAATTTCCATAATGCAATGATAAAACTCAAATCATAGACAAAGATTTAGTGGCTACGCATCGGTGACATTAAATTTCGTAATATAAATAATAAGTTATTAATTTAGTAATAAAAAAATTTATCCATTCAAGCATAACAAATATTTGAAGTCATTTTCCAGAACCAGTATTCAAAGAGCGAGTGCTGTTGGTAGTTTGCTCAACCCTTATATTATTACTAGACAACTACATTACTACTACGTTACTACTAGACAATAGTCTAGCATCCAATTTTATGTGCAATGATTTTTATGGCGAAATTCACCGAGCTAGTCTATCCTCATAATGATTGCGGATAAGATTAGTCATACTTACTGCCACTAGGCGGCGATGCTATCCGCGGGAGAATTCGTGCAGCGTTTTGTACAAGTGTTGAACCAATCGGTGATTTTTTAATTTTTATCTCTGAAATATTTTTTCGGTAGTATTCGTAACGTTTCCATGATCACCAAAAAAACTTTTGAAAATCATTCTCTGATCTGTCTCGTATTTTCTACGAGTCTCTCATTGTGAAATCGCCCAGTATTTTTGTTTATACTTTTATTTTTAACGTTCCATTTACATTCCAATATTTGAACGTTTTGGTGTAAACTTTTCGAAATTATTCATTTTTATTCACTTTATCACAATGATTAGAAAGAGATGTACTTTGGCTGAAAAATGTACTAGTTCTGAAAAACGCAGAAAAGATGATAATTTTTCTCATGTGAGCTCTGTAGAAATTATCGAAAAAGACGATTATTATGAAGGAAATATTTTACCAGACTCTGACGATTCTGATGAATCTGATTGCTTTGATTCAGATTCAGAAAGAGAGATTGATGATTCGGAAAACGACGAATTTCATTCGTCAGATTCAAGTGAAGGTGAACAATATATTGAATTACCTACGAAATCATACCGCAAAATTTATGAAATATATGACGATAAACAAAAAAAGTTACAGGCCGAACATGAATTTGTATGGGCAGAAGGTGAAAAACCAAAAAATAAAGGTTCTGTAGATGATTTCGAAAATACAGTGTTCTTGAAAGAAAGCGATAAGCATCGAATTTTCAATAGTACGCCAGCAGAATTATTCGAATTATTCTTCTCTTCTGAAATAAAACAATATATTATTGAAGCGACGGCTGTAAATGACTGTCAGATTTCAATAGAAGAGCTTGAAATATTTATAGGTATTATAATTTTCACCACATACAACAAAAGATTGTCACAAGAAGACTATTGGAAACTTGATCCTCATCTACGGGCAGAACCGGTAGCGAATGCGATGAGCAGGAATAAATTTCGGATAATCAAATCCAAAATTAAATTTCATAAACCGGCAGATGAAAATAAAAGTAACAAAACATGGCGAGTAACATCAATATTACAAATTTTCAAACAAAATATATCACAATTTGGTATTTTTTGTTCAGCACTATCTATAGACGAAATGATGGTGAAATATTACGGAAGAACAAGCCTGAAGCAATTTATAAAAGGAAAACCCATTCGATTCGGCATAAAACTATGGGGAGTGTGTTTCTGTAATGGATATTTGCTAAATTGTGATATATACTGTGGAAAAGACGGAGAAAACGATGCAAAGTTGAGTAAATGTGCTCTTGGAAGTCGAGTCGTCATACAAATGTTGCAAGGAGTTTTACACAATATTTCACCCCGAAATATGAAAAATTATCATGTATATTTTGATAATTTATTTACAAGTCCGGATTTACTTATCCATTTGGAAAAAAATGGTATTCGGGCTACCGGCACAGTTCGAGATAATAGAATTGCTGTTAAAAATGATATTTCTAAAAAAGATAGGAGAGGGACGTATAAAGTGATACACGATAAGAATAGTGGGTTGAATTATATAACTGTCATGGACTCCAAACCCGTTTCAATTTTATCAACTGCCATTGGTGTTACACCTATTTGCTCTGTAAAACGGTATAATAAACAGAAGAAACAAAAGGAAGATCTATCTTTTCCGAATGCTTTTTCTCAGTACAATAAATTTATGGGTGGAGTTGACCTTCATGACCAAAGATGCAACAGTATTCAACCCACCATACGATCAAAAAGATGGACATGGTGCATTTTTCAAAGAATTATTCAGTCATCACTTACAAATGCAACGATTCTGCACAATATCGTCCACGAGAAAGATAAAAAAATCAGCAGCAAAGACTTCGCAATGAGTGTCGCTAAAAAATATTTGTCAACAAAAATAATACAAAATTATTCGTCACACGTATTTGTAAAAAAAGAGCATCAAAGATACTGCTCTGAAAAAATATGCAAAATTAGAACACGAAAATTTTGCCAAAATTGCAATGCTTATTATTGTGACAAATGTTTTAAAAAATCCCACAATTAAATATATATTCTAAAAACGTGATAATTCAAAAACAGATATATCAAAATACACAAATATACAAAAAAATTATAAAACGAAAGAAAATAATAAAATTTAAAAAAAAAACAAAAGAATAAAATTTAAAAAAAACAAAAAATAATAAAATTTAAAAAAAAGGTTCTCAAGGGTCATCTACCTCCACGCGGTGAGAACCGGGCAACGTAACTAGGGACGGCAAAAGATGATATATTTGTTTGTATAATTTGTTTATAACTTCGTAACGTACTTTATTTTCTAAATAAAGAATAACATTTATAAAAAAAATGGTGTTTATTTTTTTATAATAAGGGACCATATATCATATTTGTTCATATTACAAGAGTTTATAACAATTAATAATTGCAACCCCGTGTTTTTATAATTATATAATATATAAAATAAGCAAATAAAAAACAAAGGAATTAAATAAAGAAAAATTTGCAGAAGTGTCCATGATTTGAGTTTTATCATTGCATTATGGAAATTT
>NW_017276140.1:0-2354 GCF_001594065.2 Cyphomyrmex costatus
TTCCTCTGCATGCCAGAAAACAAATAGAAAACACCCCGATCGAATACATGTGTCGGAAGCCACTCTTATAGGTGATAAACCACCCTCGAAATAACTTAATAATTTCTAAAAAAAAGTAAAATGATTTCTCCCATTTCTCCTTTTGCACAGAGGTCCCTCTGCATGCCAGACAATAAATAAAAAATACCCCGATCGAATACATGCGTCGGAAGCCACCCTTATGGGCGAAAAACCACCCTCGAAACAACTTAAACATTTCTCAAAGATCGTAGAATGATTTCTCCCATTTCTCCTTTTGCATAGAGGTCTATCCGCAAGCCTGACAATAAATAAAAATACCCTGATTGAATACACTCGTCGGAATGCTCCTGAAAAGGGTCCTTCACGTGATTCAAAGTTTGCGTTACTCAACATTATATGTCCATTTTAATTGTATAGAAAGGTCATAGAGCAGGTTTAACTTTTTCACTATAATTATTGAAAATTTATTTAGTGTTGATTCATACACTGAGAAAAAATGCTGTTCGTTCAATTAAAATTAATGTCACGGGCTGCTACTAACATAAGTATTTAATTTATGTATATTTTTATTGATACAATATCTTTAATTATAGTTTAATAATCAAGATCTTTGTATCAATAAAGATATAAATGAATTAATTACTTATGTTAGTGACAGCCTATGATATATATTTTAATTCAATTAACAGTATTTTTTCTCATTGTATTTTCGTAGGTTTTATTATAATATTGCATATAGGCTTCTATCTATATACAGTCTGTCTAGGAAGAGCGTGGAAGGCCTATCTCAAAGAATAAAGATAATTATTCTTTATAGATTGCTTATCAACGTTAAAGTTATATTGATTGTATTTAGTAGGATTATGGCCAAAATGCTATTATATTAATAAATAGTCCAGTCACCAGCTGAGTCTATAATAGACTGGCACCTCTGAGGGATTCTACGTAGAATCATTTTCTATATGTCAATTTAATAAGTGAACACATTACTAATATGTTTGCATTTTAGCTCTAATCAAATAGAATGTTACTGCGTATTTAAGAATTATGATAATTAAAGTTTTCTATTAACCATGTCGATCACGCTCTTATTCGACAGACTGTATATACGCATGTATTCCATCGGGGTATTTTTTATTTATTGTCTGGCATGCAGAGGGACCTCTGTGCAAAAGGAGAAATGGGAGAAATCATTCTACGATCTTTGAGAAATTTTTAAGTTGTTTCGAAGGTGGTTTTTCGCCCCTAAGGGTGTCTTCTGACACATGTATTCGATCGGGGTGTTTTCTATTTGTTTTCTGGCTTGCAGAGGAAGATCTGTGCAAAAGGAGAAATGGGAGAAATCATTTTACTTTTTTTTAGAAATTATTAAGTTATTTCGAGGGTGGTTTATCACCCATAAGGGTAGCTTCCGACACATGTATTCGATGGGGGTATTTTTTATTTATTGTTTGGCATGCAGAGGGACCTCTGTGCAAAAGGAGAAATGGGAGAAATCATTTTACTTTCTTTTAGAAATTATTAAGTTATTTCGATGTTGGTTTATCACCCATAAGGGTGGCTTCCGACACATGTATTCAATCGGGGTATTTTTTATTTATTATTTGGCATGCAGAGGGACCTCTGTGCAAAAGGAGAAATGGAAGAAATCATTCTACGATTTTTGAGAAATTTTTAAGTTGTTCCGAGGGTTGTTTTTCGCCCATAAGGGTTGCTTCCGATGCATGTATTCGATCGAGGTGTTTTCTATTTGTTTTCTGGCATGCAGAGGAACATCTGTGCCAAAGGAGAAATGGGAGAAATCGTTTTGAAAAATTCGTTCCAAGAACATTCCAAACTTCAGTCAGCTAAATAAGATATTAATTTTGACTCAAATATAGTTTATTATTTAAAAGGTGCATGTACAATAATATGAATGCTATTTAATCTGAAACTTAAAAAAATAGCTTGATTTTTTTACATTAAAAAGGTTAATTAGTACATAGGATTGGGGGTTGTTCGTTTTGTACATAACCAATATAATATAATAAATATTAGAATCTTTTTACGACCGTACAATTGATAAACAATAAACAAGAAGAATTAAGCCAATAACGGTCAAAGCTGAATCACAGTGCTTATTATAATTGTGTGAATTTTATATACTGCGTATGTAGTCCCCCCAAAATCGCGACGCTGATAGTTTTTCAGCATTGACGCATACATACTTACTACCGCAGTAATATCACTAAGTTATGTAAATTGACTAGCAGCGATAGCAGCGCGAAGTGTTTTTACATAAAAAATTTTTCTATTTAAATAAACCTTTTTCATTTTTTTTTAAATTAAGTGTG
>NW_017276141.1:0-837 GCF_001594065.2 Cyphomyrmex costatus
CGATTGCGAATAATTAATTAATATTCGATTAAAAACTGATGCTAGAAATAACATTGCAATCACATAATTGGCCTCCGAGCCAATTTATGTTAAATAATCTATTTTTCACGCGGAAATCACTACGAAATACCACCAGCGAAAATAATGTGTGGGACGCGAAAGCACGCTGTTATCGCGCTACGACCTGATTCCGCGATGACAGGTACGCCGAAACTCTATAATGAAACTCTGGAATATGGCATATGTGCTCGCGCCGCTTCACTTGCTAGCGATTAACCGACTAATGCCTATTTCTACCAATGCAGATTAACTTTAATCTTGGTTCAATTTGTTCTTCATCTTTTTCTAGTTCTAAAAATTAGAAAAAGTTGAACAATAAGTTAAACCGAGATTAAAGTTAATCTTCATTGGTGGAAATGGGCATAAATAGCATGCGTTCGATAAAATCAATCTATGATTATACCAAATCTCAGATCGATGCGATTACTAATTGCTGAGAAAACTGAAAATTAAGAAAATTATTTGTTGCCCATCTTTCCGGGAAATTCGGCGTTTTCGCATGCCGCAATCACCAAGCTGACCCTATATATTAACAGGCGACAAACCAGCGCTCGCGATCATTCTCGTTCTATTTCTCATCATTATAATACTCGTGCGCGCCTAAGTTCATTGTTCATTTTTCGTTCTATTTCATAATAGTAAAGTTCGAATATAGAACAGGGAAAGGTGTAGAATAGTACTTAATATCATACATGTATTATATAAATTATGCCTATTATATCAGGTTTAGCCCTCATTTACGGGGTTACCGTTGATAATACAAAGAAAATGCATATA
>NW_017276142.1:0-604 GCF_001594065.2 Cyphomyrmex costatus
CTAGGTGTTCGCCGTCAAGGAAATGGGTTTGTTTGTAAGAAACGTCGTCGTCGTCGTCGTCGTTGCCAGTTACGGAGTGAGGAAATGCATTCTGGATTGACGCAAGAGATAAATGTGGTCGCGACAATATCGATCGCTGCGATCTGTACGATCGTTAAAGTCGGATTATTAAGTGTCTCGGTAATAACAAATGATTGAGGTTAGGAAGTCAGTCACATCGATGGCATAGACGAACACGTAAGTGAGGTTAGAATAAATATCGATCTCTGCGATCTGTACGATCGTTAAAGTCGGATAAAGTGTCTCGGCAATTACAAAGGATTGAGATTATGGAATCTGTCACATCGATGGCATAGAATAGACGAACACGTAAGTGCGGTTAGATATTTTCTGCTTTATTACACAAATTCTCTGCTGTAATTCCGCTGTAAGAATATCTACAAATTATTTTCTATATAATTATTTTCTTTTTACAACAGCATTTGGTTAGGTTACTTATTTACCGAGACAATAGATCTATCATTTATTTGTTTGGTAGATACCTTACTTTGTATTCTCTATTCCTTATATAATTATAAAAAAATTGATTCTTTGTACTTTGTTT
>NW_017276142.1:791-1033 GCF_001594065.2 Cyphomyrmex costatus
CAAAACTTTAAATAATTATCTAATAATAAAATATATTAACATGGAAAGTAACTGATATATTATTGAAGGTGCCAGTTCAAAGTGAACATTCATAAAATGTATATCCTTTTGTTGCATATATTTTGTTGCACGTAATAATGATTTAACAACACATGTTCACTAGTTGTTTATAATAAGTATAAGTTCATAAAGAATTTAATGGCTCGTAACCCTGTTTCTCTCCATTTGTTTTAAATTTATTG
>NW_017276143.1:0-606 GCF_001594065.2 Cyphomyrmex costatus
AAACCAACGCGAATTCTCGAAAGTAACTCATGATAAGATCCGTCTCCTTGCTGACGCATATTAGTCGTCAATTCATCATAATCAAATAAAGTAGTCCATAGATTAGTAGCACTTAAAGAACCGAGATATTTACGAATTTTTTCTTCTGTCAAGTGTATAAAAGCAGGATCTTCAAGTACAGGAGGTAACTGAAGCAGATCTCCAAATAAAAGAACGTGTTTTCGACCAAACCAACCATCATCACAATCAGTAGTATTGTATATTTCACATAGTCGTAAGTTTATATACATAAAAAATATATTAGATATCATTGACATTTCGTCAATTACAATGAGACTAACATCTTTAAGATCTGTTCGTAAAATTTTTAAAACATGATCGGCTAAAGGTTTATATTTAGGAGTACGACCATGTTCAACGAGTAATTGGAATAATCTGTGAGCTGTCAAACCATTTACATTAAATGCTGCCATACCAGTAGGTGCTGTTATAGCAGTATCTTTGTTGATATTTTGTTTTATCCAAGATTTAATTGTTTGAATTAAGAAACTTTTGCCAGTACCTCCTTCTCCGCTAACGTATAACCGTAGTATTTCTTTATCTGAT
>NW_017276144.1:0-1855 GCF_001594065.2 Cyphomyrmex costatus
CGTTGGGATCGTCCCAGTGTACGTAATCAATCCTGTTGTCGGTTAATGACATGACGCATGGCACATCAAATTTTTTCTTTATACCGGTCCCAACTTTTTTACCTAGCACCTATGGTGCAATGATGTTCTTATACTTGTGTCCCAAGTTACCCAATACTTGATTACCAGCGTTATGACCACGCCGATAAGCATTTGTGATCAACAGAATGCTCTTGTAAGTCTGTACGTCGTCATCAGTGCATATACTTTCGTTGGGAAATTTCATAAAGATCAATTCGTACAGTCCCGGTGTTCCATCGTATCTTTGTTTTTCTTACAAAATGGAAGGACTATCTAGATAGGGATTTTTCAGTCAAATTACGCGTACAAAAAGAAAGGAATGTCCCGAGTTCAAAAGTAGTGTCAAGTTCCAGAGAACAAGATTCTCGACGTGTAGAATTTGAACAAGCCTCTATGAGGACCAAGAAAAGACGTGCAGCAGAAATAGCAGAAACTGTTAACTCAGAGCAATTATCAATGGCTTATGAATTGTCGATTTCACAAACTCAAAGTTCAGAAGAAGAAGAACATGAAACTCATGTAAATGATCCCTTGCCCGTAAATAACGTACTAGCGCAATACGTTGATTTAGACTTGTCGAAATTTAAGTATGCCAAATTTAAATTTCATAATGAAAGAATGCATTGCACTAAGTACCCTAGCTACAATAAAATTCAGCTTGCTAAAAAGGAGTGCTATCCCGATCATATTCGAGTAACAGAATCAGGCGCTAAGGTTAATTTCATTTCCTTATTATCCCACACAACTAAACGGATAATAATGATTCTAGGCGCAGAAAAGATTGTCAACTTACAAGACAAAAAATTGGTTCTTGTTGGAAAGTGGGGAATGGACGGTGCTTCTGGTCAGCAAACTACCAGACAATTGTGGTCTAATGTCGGCAAAAATCGTTCCGATTTCGATTTTCTTCAGTCTGATAACAGCGACTGTAATGACGAAGAAACCGATATTGATGTGAATGACAATATGTTTGGTAATGATAATCATTCGGATAAGTCCGTATTCCTAGTTTCCTTTGCTCCTATCCAGTTACTTGCTGAGGATTGTATCATTTGGCAGAATGAAACACCTTCTTCTGTCTACTATTGTAGCCCTGTATTATTTGAGTTTACGAAAGAAACTGAGGAGGGAATTCGAAACGTCTATAAGCATTATTCGGATTTGCTGGATAAAGTGAAGTCATACTGCTTTAATATTGGAGGCATGCACTTCGAAGTAAGTTTCGACCTGGAGTGCACCATGATTGATGGCAAAGTGTGCAACGCACTTTCAGGACAAAAAGCATCATCCCGTTGTAATATCTGTAATGTGGGACCTTCTGAGATCAATAATTTAGATCACGTATTACAACTGAAATGGCAGGAAGAAAACTATAAATTTGGATTGTCCACATTACATGCTTGGATTCAATGCTTGGAATTCATGCTCCATATTGCATACAATATGGATTTCAAAAAATATTGTGCTAGAGCTGCGAAAGAAAAGGAAATGAAAAAGAAACGTAAAGAATTCATTCAAAAATTGTTGCGATCAAAATTACATCTGACAGTTGATGTAGTCAAACAAGGCAGTGGCACTACTAATACGGGAAATGTGGCTCGAGAATTTTTTAAAAATGCTGACACAGTAGCTGATATCACTGGAATTGATAGGGCAATTTTAAAGAGATTGTACAATATTCTTTAAGGGGATGCTGGAGCTACGGCCGAACTTGATCGAGGTCGGTACAATAGATTTGTGACCGTTCACTTACGCCCTCTGCCTGCCGCGCGCCGCCGCTGGCCCCGAGCCGCCG
>NW_017276144.1:6171-8428 GCF_001594065.2 Cyphomyrmex costatus
TGAATTGATTCACACGGTGTAATAAGTTTAGAAAGTTCAACAAAGTTCAGATCTAATGTACTTTCCGAACGCACTCAGATCAGCTGGGCGCTGGGCCCCTCGGCCCCTGTCCGATTATATCGCCATCTCTCAGAAAATCGAGCAACTACTGTTGAACGTATTTCTTGCTTGGTTATCGTGTCGAGTCTTAGTTTTGTAAACGAATTTACCATTTTTGCAGTTCAATGAAAATATCTTTTTTGGTGCTTTCAATCGCAATTCTGTAAAGTCAGTGTTGTTTATTCACGTAATACACCGGGTGATGAGACCTCATTTAGTCCATACAAGCAGTAAAACTTGTTTATCAAGGAAATATGTTCGTCAGGTGACACATCTACGAGTTGAAAAAATGTAAGTTTTTAACTTTTTTTCGATTTTAGCATATAATTCATCACACCACTTCCTAATTTTGTGTCTATATTAATCCTGTAAAAGGATTTCTCATTCCGTTCAGTCGTTTCGGAGATTTTCATAGAACTGTAAAGTACCCACAATTTCGTAGGTCCAGCATCCCCTTAAGTGCTTTCTTGCGGTCAAAATATTGATACTGATCAATTTCAATTATATGCTTTAGATACTGCTAAATTATGTATACAGTTGTACCCATGGTATAAAATGCCTCCCGCGGTACACAAAATTTTGATTCACGGAAGTGTAATCATAAAAAAATTCCGTTTACTTATTGGGTCGTACTCAGAGGAATGCCAAGAAGGAAACAACAAAACATTCAGAAATGCCCGTTCAACGCATAGTCGAATGACACACCGAACGGCTACAAATGAGGATATTTTACATCATCTTTTGACTTGCACAGATCCCCTGATAAGTTCTTTGAGAATGAAAGCGAAGAAGAAAGCACTACAATTAACAATTGGCGCTCAGCAATTATTAAAGAAATAATTACGATTTTCCTTCAATTTATAGACAAACAGCCAAAAAGCGAAAGAATTAAAAAGTTTCTGAAGTACAAAAAAAATAAAAGTAAAAAAAGCATAAAAGTAAAAAAAAACACTAAAAATAATAAAAGTAAAAAAAAGTACAAAAAAAAATAAAAAAAGATAAAATAAAAAAACCCAAAATTTTAAAAAAATTTAAAAAAAACCCTTTCTTGATTGTAACCTTGTCGTGGTGAAGGGGCTTGCGTATTGTCAAAAACACGCCCCTAGATAATACAACTAATAACAATCATAATCTACACCGAATTTTTCCACGTTATTTACAGAAAAATCTCCCTGAAACACATTTTCCTGTTTCATTGTAAACTTAATGTAGGAAGAAAGCTCCTTTCGTGTTGTGAAAAACAATATAAGGAACTTAATCATGCACATCAGCAACTATTGAGCAGCCTGTATTTGTTTCTTTTTTAATTGTACGTTTTATTCCTCCGAAAATACAGATTCTATATAATATCCTTAAGCGAATTTCACAAATTACTCAGGAAAAGAAACCGGGTACGATTTAAATAAGACTTTTTCTGTGTTTACAAATGATATTAATGATTTTTTTGTAAATATTTTAATGTACTTAAAAAATATAGAATTTCAAGCATGGTTACATTCTTACAGAAAACTTGCAAATTATTCCATTCTTATAAATATCAACAATAATAAAATATGTTCATAAGAATTAAGTTTTTTTTTGACGCTATATAATTAGATATAATGTAGTCAATTATATATTATTACACATAATTTTAATGGTAATCATTAAAAAATTATATTGTTACATATAATTGATTACATTATACATACTTATATAGGGACAAAATTCGGATATAATTATATATATTTATATATAATTGGATCAAATTGTATCAAAAATTGTATATAATTATATATAATTGTATCTAAAATGGTATATAATTATATATAATTCATTTTTTCCCAGATAATGATTATTCATAAGTATAATTAATATATTGGTTTAATTTTCTTTGAATTTTGAGAATGTGCAAACGTCTGCGTGTGAGATAGGGGAAGGGGACATGAAATGCGCTTATATACATATATGTGAATTGACAGTCACATTTTCACACAAATAAACAAATATAGATATGTACAAATAATGAAGTTAGAAATATTATAAGATTACTGTTTTTGTAACGCGATTTTTGACATTAGTCAAATTCCGCGATTTTTTCTAAATTTTAGAAATTAAAAAAGTAATTTTATGCAATGAGACATTAAAGTACAATTCCTAAAGAACATGTAAAAAAAAA
>NW_017276144.1:18121-20776 GCF_001594065.2 Cyphomyrmex costatus
ATGACGTAGCAAACAAACGATACGTGCAGCAGAGTGTTCAAGATTTGAAAGATCGTCTTGATGAAATTGAAAGAAAGATAACATCATTTCAGAATAACGTGCAAATTATGTTAAATGAATTTGAAAAGAAGATTCGAGAAGCGAAGAATGTCTGAGAAACGAACACTGGTTGAGGAATTACACGCTCCGGCGAGAAGAAATTTCCCGCGAAGACGCGTCATAGTACACGGATACGATGACCTGTGGCAAGCGGATGTAGTTGAGATGCGTCTGTATACGCGCTTCAACAGAGGTTACCACTACATTCTCACTGTCATCGACGTACTGAGTAAGCATGCATGGGCCATACTGCTCAAAGCCAAGAACGGGAATGAGGTGACGCGGGCAATTGCAAAGATAATTCGAGATAACCGAAGATGTCCGAAAAATTTGCAGACTGACAGAGGAAAGGAATTTTACAACTCACATGTGCAGAAACTCTTGAAGAAGCACAATATCAATCATTATTCTACGTATTCCGTAATGAAGGCATCGGTCGTCGAACGATTCAATCGTGCATTGAAAAATGACATGTGGAAACAGTTTACATACAACGGAAACTATAAATGGATCGAAATGCTACCGCGTCTCGTGTCGGATTACAACGCGCGTAAGCATCGCACTATCGGCATGCGATCTGCTAACGTAACTCCCGCGATCGCCGAAAGACTCCTGGGCACAGTGTACAATGCGATAAAAATCGCTGGTCCCGCAAAATTCAAAGTGGGCGATGCGGTACGCGTAAGCAAATTCAAGACAATATTTGAAAAAGGTTTTACACCGAATTGGACCACGGAGGTCTTTAAAATTATCAAAGTGCAGCAAACTAATCCAGTGACGTATCTACTGGAGGATTCCCGCGGAGAGCTCATAGCTGGAGGATTCTACGAATACGAACTGCATCGCGTCGCTAATCCCGATGTATACCTTGTTGAAAAAGTGTTGAGCAAAAGGGGAAACAGGGTTTATGTGAAATGGTTGAGACTTTACAAATCACACAATTCGTGGATTCATAAAGACAATGTATTATAAAATTATAAATTATAAATTATACATTATACGTTATATAAATTATATATATTATACATTAAATATCCTTTACAATATATTTTACTTATTATATATTATATATATTACATATTATATATTATATATTACATATGATATATTACATATATTATACATTTTATACATGTTATACATATTAAATATTTTTATTTATACAAGACATGTTTTATTTACACCGGTAATGTCCCCACGGGAGCGTGTCGGTAGAACCTGATACGATATACCGCTGGTTGTACACGTAAAGCGTACATTTTCGCTATAAGCCCGACGAATTCAGTCATGATGGCACCGTTGTTCTCGTCTTTCATAAGACCAGGAACTTTTTTATTCGCGAGCGGAATGCTATATGGATTGTCAATAGAGTAATCGCTAGTGTCAAATCTATCGATATCGCGTTTTATAATTTCATATACGTCGTCACATTCCACATGATATATGAGACTATCAGTATCGGTATACATAATTTTGCATTTATCGCGAAACAACGGTGCCATATATTCGTGGTGAAACTCATACAAACACGATTTCGATATATCGAGGATGCACATACCCACGTATATCGGTTTGTCAAACTTCACCTCGAGCTTACGCAGTTCTATCGCGACCAGATTCTCCGAGAAAACGCTACGACTGTGAAAGTTGGGTTTCGCGATCATTGATTCGGCACCGTATCTGCCTTCCCATTTTGTTGCCAATTTTACATCAACGCGATCGCGCACATTCTCCATGGTTTTGCCAAATACCGCGTCATTCATAAGTTTATATAAATTTTTCTCAAAATCATTTTTTGCCAATGTTCTAAATTTTGAGTTTAATTCTATGTAATCGCGAAGCCATGGAGATTGCGTGAATTGCAGTATACGGTGAATCTTTGCGATACAGAGGCCGTGACGAGTACACTGCTGCAGGTTGCGATAATGAATCACGTAACGCTGCTTATTGCATAACGTCGCGATGAGCTTGTCATCGCGCTTGCCGGGTGGTTTCTCGCGCGTTGGACAGAACGGTAGGTCAGTGTGCGCGTCATAAAGATGTTGTGGGTACTCAATGTCAACTTCGAGAATATAACCTGTCGGTGAATCTAGCGCGATGGTCGAAAAGTCAAAATTTTGCACGTCGTCAACCCATCGAAAATCAGCGTATGGCAATGGTTGACACATTGCCCAGCCGTAGAGATTGTTGACGTCATAGTACATTAAGTACGATGATTGTTTCGATGAGTCGTACGACGACATGTATTTGTTGTTGGCTCGCGCGTACCTATTTGAGCACTGGCTCAGACCACCGCGTATACCGCGCTCAACAAACATGACCATGTCGATGTCTGTGAGCAGTTCAAATTTTACACACGTATGCTTCAACATGGCGTCCCATGTGAAGCCAGGAAAGGTGTAATAGTATGTGAGTTACGGGGTCAAGCCCGTAACTCACAATGCAACTATCGCGGAAATTTTCAAAGACATCAGCCAACAACAATACATCTGTTTTTAGATACAAATCGCTATATTCACCGAGCGTTTGGATGGAGAACCGCTGCCACACGTTGAC
>NW_017276144.1:26484-30213 GCF_001594065.2 Cyphomyrmex costatus
TGTACTGCTTTGTATAGTCATATGCATGTATAAAAGTAGTTTGTTGTAAATGTCAGAAGCGTCTATTTCGACGGTACTGATTTGTATAGTCATATGCAGTGTGACGTGACACTTTGTGTCAGTCACTAGTGACTGCGCTAGCACGGAGATCCTGTGTCCTCTAAGCTCGAAGGGCGAGGGCACAAGCGAGCGTGCCAAAAATTTATATTATTTCTCTTTTCTTTTGTATATTCTTTTATATAAAATATTGAGCAATTTCAGATTTTTAAAGAGCGATTATTAGTCACATTAGAGCGTGAGCGGTGGTTATTTTGAATCTGTGTAATGTTGCCGCCTCACTCACGGAAGGAAGAGAGAAGACGCCGCCGAGAAAGCAAGAAGCCATCGAAGGGGATCCCGATTGTGTCCTCAGGGAGGGCGGTACACGCAGGTCGTATCACTTTTTAAACTTTACTAATTTTGTTAGAATTTGGTGATTTACCGCACCTTAATTGCAGACGACTCGGAGAGAGGCGTAATAAGGGACCGTCTCAGCACGGCCAGAACATTGGCAGCCGCCTCCACCTCTGGGGAGAGCGATAGAAGACCGCTGATCAAGACGGAACGCCCCGGCTAGCTAATTTGGAAAAGCGCGCCGAACACTCAAAGGATACGCAACCCGCAGGACTCACTGTAATTGGTCGCGGGGTTGCGCGGCTACAATAGACCAATTAGAGTAAGGAGCGGCCCGATAAGAGAGGGGTTGAACGGCTTGCGTGGGTCCGCAAGTGCTCCCGATTATCACTTGTGCGGTGAGCTAACTGTAAGGAGGACGCAGGATCTCCGGAGCCTTGTACTAGCCAAATTCTTGACACCGTGGCCGACAAGAATTACTGAGATTAGAGGCAGAGGCTATCCCTGGGATCGACGAGGGATCGTTACGTGGTGAGGCGAGCGTTATCTTTTAAGTTGTGTAAAGCCACCGATCGCGGTACGTGATATGCGTCTCGAGCGGGGCACACGTTAGGCGTTACTCCGAATTTTCGTTGCCGATACCGGATCGGTCGCCTATAGGCGTTTCGAGTCAGTGTTGCCGTGAATACGTGTCTTCCGCTCAGACGCTCTAATTTGAGAATGTATAATAGTGTAGTTGCTCGCCCTCGTTGCCGCCAAGTCACTTGTATAATTGTTATTTGTTGAGATTTCTTTAAAATCGAGACTGGCGTTGTTGCGCATTTGAGAACCGTTGCCGTCTAATGTAAAATCGTATGCTCTATTTGTTCACGAAATAATTTATTGTCGACATAATCAGATCCAGATTTGATCACAAATTTTTACTCGGCGAATTATTGCCGAATTTACTTCATGTCGTCGACGGCCCGCTAATAGTCGGTTTATTGTTATTGCGCCGCATACCAGAGCGCGGAAGGTCAACGCTACTACGTACGTTCTTTCGAACACTTTTGTACAGTCTCGATCAAATATATCGACTTCTCTACTTGTTATCATTACTTATTGTGCATTTATTTCAGCCTCTCTATCGTTCTCCGACAATTTCCCCGCTTACCGCGAACCACTCCCCTCTGCCAATTCCGTTGGCTGAGCTAGTTGTTTAGTTCCGTCGCGAGAATCCGTAATCTATAATTTCTTTGTCCGAGCAATTTATCTAACATTTGTGCGAAGAGTGGCACGCTCTCTCGTGCCTGGCGCCCGACGAATTTTTGATAGCGACTGAGATCTTTGCTGAGCGAGGTAACTCGTTAACTTTTGTAAAATCTCGAATCACGCGAGAATTATTGACGAACCGCACTATTGCTCCAGTAAGTATTATTAATATCAAGTACGAGCTTTCGCATCATTAGATTTCTTTTGGAGAACGCGACGAAGTTGTGCCGACACTTAAAAGTACGGTTACAGTGGTTACCAGCTATTTCGAACAGAACATCCCAAACTGCTGATACTGGAAACGCAGCATGGACGCACTTTCAAAATCCGTGGACGTATTTCAGTGGACAACCTCGATATATTCTCCTACGTAAATTCAAAATTCGTTTACGTAGAGAAGCATATAAAAAATCAGCTCAACCGTCTCTATATGGATATCATGGAACAAAAGTGCGCGCTCGAGAGACAGATACTCCAGAATGCTCTCTCCCTCTCGAGCATAGCCCCGGACGAAATGGCCTTCCGAATAATGAAATCGCCCGGATACACAGCTGTCGCCACCGGAGAAGTCATCCAATGTGTCCCTGTCGAATGCAAGATACGACATACCGAAGAATGTTACGACGAGCTGCCAGTTACCCACGTTTCTGTTTTTCTACTTCCAAGATCGCGCATTCTGACAAAAAAGGCGACCCCAAGAGATTGCAACGACTTATTGCCTGTCATGTACCGAATTCATGGAACATGGTTTCGAGTTAACCCAAGACCAATCGAAACTCTGGCCCCACCAACTATCAACCGCTTACACATCCCGATTCGTAACTTTCGGATCTGCTAGTGCCGAAGTGTTTACTATCTTTATCATTATACGCCTGGTAAAGCTAATAGTCGACACCATAATCCATGGGTATGCGCTTCATTCTGTTTATGGCTGGAGTCTACATCTACTCGGGGCCATATGGAGCTCCATCACACACTTATTGCTACATCTGGCAAAACCTACGGAAAAAATCATGTCAAGACAGCAGGATCAAGAGGCTCTTCTCCCCGCTACCATAGGAGACCCCCACAAATCTCATTCTTCGACAGAGGGTCAGCCACCCGCTCCCTCCGTACCAGTGCCCAGTGTAAGTGCAAGTGAAAAAACTATATATTATAAGGAACTCCGTGCGATGTTAGACAATAAGGAACAGGAATAAATAACTATACTTAACAATTAATAACATTAATCCATAACTTTAATTCTTAGGTCAAACTATTGCATTAGATTTAAAATACGGTAAGCTAACAATATTTGCAATAAGTTAAAAAACCAATACATCGAATAAGTTAAAATATCTTCCCTTTACAGCGATCCATAAAATATTGGGGCTCCAAATTGCCCAAGCCGCGCCTGACGCCTCCCCTACCACCAGCGCCGACGACTAGAGAAGGGAGCCTGAGACCAGCCCTAAGGCGCCTCCGCATGCACATCGCCAGAAAGCCTTTAGCTCTCAGTCGTTTTAGTGCAGTCGTCCTAGTTAAGTCAATCCCTCAAGTCGTTTTGAAATCCTTAGTCTGGTAACCGACCAGACACTCACCATCAACTTCAATGGGTGCTTTCCAATTACAATATCCCTAGACACTGTTGTACCTCTCGATGCAACAAGATATTATTTTGGGATTCGATCCGCTCAAAGGGTTGGAACCCACGAGGAAAACGAGGAAAGTGGTCAATGTCGTAGAACAAACACACACTGCACCACACTTTTATTAAAATAACCCCTTTTTATTTATTATAACACTTACAATTTCGAGTGGTTATTACCACTGATTACATTTAATCCTTTATTGAATTGATATAATTACTCGATTGAATGATTACACTTTGGTTGTTAATTGCTTATGTTACAATTCGAATAGTTGGTTACAATTGTCGAATTGATTTAATTAAAGAATATATTCGGGTTAAAGTCCTCGCTCGTGACTTAGACCGGTCGGCGACACTCGTTATCGCGGATGTAATATGACTCGGTTCTCGCGACGCGCGTAACGTATCGTTACGTTTAGATGTATGACAAGACTCTATCGCCGGTCCTTAGACCG
>NW_017276144.1:30456-30989 GCF_001594065.2 Cyphomyrmex costatus
TCCGCACGCGTTATGGAATTTGCAGCCTTGCATTTCCGCAAGTCGTTGCTATGCCGAAATGCAAAGGTTGCTTTGCAGTAATAATCTTGCATTTCCGCCAGCTCGTTGCTAGGCTGAAATGCGAGACTTAATTGTGGTAGCACTCGCGGGCTACAACACCCCTCCCCCGTTAGAAAAGAAAAACGGAGGAACGAAGTTTTTCGTTAGGTTATAATATTAGAAACGTGTACTTTCACTTCTTTTTAATATTGATCTGGGAAGATTAAAACTTTCTTCCATTTCTAGTTCCACGTTTCTTTTGTCTTTGGACTTGTTCCGTTTCTTATATTTTATTACATATACTATTATACAAATTGCTTTTATTTATCCTAATAATACAGAGAATCCGCTTGTTGCCATTGGGTAAATAAAATGCTCTGACTGAAAATTTATGTTTCCGTTTTTATCAAGTTCATTTTTTTTTTCTTCATTTAATTTTATTTTGAGATTTTTTAATTCTGAATGATTTTCTGTAATGTCTTTTAGTTTTAATT
>NW_017276145.1:0-848 GCF_001594065.2 Cyphomyrmex costatus
TAATGGCCGGCATTATTGTTATAATCGATCAGGAACTTTAGTACTCTTCCAGTACTGTGAGATATTGTGTATTCCGTCATAAAAATCGGCTTTATCAAATCTTGCGGTGCCACGCAAAGATAGCACCGTATATTTTTATTTTTTAAAATTTTTGGCCTAAATCACTAGTACTATTGATGAAACCTATCAGGAACTCTATAATTATTGAGGGTGCAAGCAGACTGTTATTAAAATTTCCGATTTTTAAAATTGAGGTACTAATTTCACAGAGACACCGAAAAAGAGGTGCCCATCGGGACGAAGTATCCGCGAAACGTCAATCGCTGAGCAGGGGGTCAAAACAAATCGCGATTTCGTCGGCTTTTAACTCTCGTCGGCGTGTGACAATACGTAACATCCTGCCGCTCATCTTTTACAAGTTATGTCCAAGTCTCGCCTCAAAACTGTCTCGTTATCAAACCAAGTCCATTCTGTCGATCAATAATGAAATAAAAAAAAAAAGAATCGTTGAACGCGACTAGTAAATAAATTGTCACATCAACGAACTATTTTCTACTGTAAGGAATGCTCGCACGTCGTAGAAAGGTAGAACGGGATGTTTATTCCAATTTATTTTTTAAGTACTAATTGGACAACGCTATTGGTTGCTTCATATGAGAACCGGTCCTTTGAAGAAACGCACAAAAACAAACCGTCGCGTCGTGTCAGCACTTCGCTCTTATGTATTTCTTTCACAATAAACGTAAATACAAAGGGCTACATTCCAAAATAATGTACCTGTAACATATTGTAACGGGTTTTGTGTGTATTGAGTATAAAATTAAAATTTTCCTTTTGAATATAGTCCT
>NW_017276146.1:0-259 GCF_001594065.2 Cyphomyrmex costatus
ACCGTTTGACATGATGACATGATACTTGATATGTGTATATGTTCATGTCGATGTCAAATTCACAACGCTAACACTAGCTTTATCTCGAGTTTTCACATCTTGAAACTTTAGATTAAAATTACTCAGAATTTAAAAGCAGAATCAAAAATCTAGAAACACTTTTATTATATAATGTCATCGGTATCTTTCGATTGCAACTAGTCCGAATAAAATTGGTGCAGCCGATACCGAGATCTAGAGACCGAGTCCCGAAAAGGGT
>NW_017276147.1:0-26247 GCF_001594065.2 Cyphomyrmex costatus
TTATTTTCGAGCAAATTTTAATAATTTAATAATAATTATTAGTAATTACCTTGTTGGTAAATAGTTCCGCGTTGTTTTATTCTCTGCAAAGATGAGGATACTTCTGGAAATCAGGACGCGTCTGGAAATAGCGGAGATCAGGATACTTTTCCGAAGATAGTGGAAGATCAGGATGCTTCCGGAGATAGTGAGGATCAGGATGCTTTCGAAGTAATGGAGACCAGAATACTTGCGAGTTGTGGAGATAGTGGTAAGCGGTAATTCTTTCCAGAGGAAAGATTACAGCGCGACAAGAGAGCGAACAAGAGAGCGAACTATTCCAACAATTCCAACGTAACAGGATACACACTCGTCCCCTGGCCGCTCGCAAAAGCGTGAAACCGCGAGTTACGCGATATTTATATGCTCCGATCAGACTCGATCCCCACCACTCCGCAGTCAACCAATGAGCGCGATGTAGAGCGATGCCTGTTACAACCTGAACAAGCTGGTATAAGCGCGTATTCAAGCGCTGACTGGATCACCGCTAGCTTTTCACTGAAGTATATAAAACGCGACGCGGAAAATTTTCAGTAATTTTCAGATTTCGATGCTGTGTAGTGTGTGATTCTTGAGGACAGAGAAGCTGGAATATATTTAAAACGCAATTTTACGATGATAGTGCGTATTTAAAACATAATTCACGATATTATAAAGTTTCAAACATTGAAACACATTCTGAATATAGGCTAGAAACTATATTCGTATTTATGAAAATTAAATACCAATTAAAATAATTAAATGAATTCATATCGGCCTTTTTCCATTACCGTCGAAATCGTCCGTCTGTTTTCGGTTTGAAAATTACGTCTCTTGCATTTTTGACGTATTTTCTGTTATATGATTTCCCCTTGCCTTGATAGGATTAGAAAATAAATGTAGCTAAGTAGTTTTCTCAAACCAAAAATGAATTAATGTACTGACAAGTGTATAAGCGATTCTGACGGTAATAGGAAAATAGCCGGCATTGCCTCTCAGATTTTTCTGCTAATGTCAAGAAAGCTAAAATAATTCTTATGTCAACTTGCATCGTCAAATAGGACGCACTTGTTACAAAGCCTATCATTGTGACAAAATTGCTACTTACATATATCATGAACAATGCTACCAAATATTTTATAAATTTATTTAAACTTAAGGATTTTTCGATTCGTTGAATATAATAATGTGATGTCGAAGTTGAGATAATTTCAAATTAACAAAATTACAATAGTGAATGTCAAAACTGTAAAATGTTCGAATTTTTTAAATAATTTATTGATATATGTTCTGTGTCAGACACTTCCATGGAACTTTGGCGGAGTCAGGCATATCTGATGTCTTGTCAAACAGAATTCCCAAGGCGTGTGTTCGACGAATAATTATATATTTCTTTTTATAAGAAAATGGTAAGAATAGTAGAATTTTGAAAGGCTTGTTTCGCAATTTTGCTTGCAAAGATAAGTAGTTTCCTCCAAGTTCGATCCATATATGTAGTGCCGCTAATCATTTCAAGAAAAATGAACCTAACGTTGTATAGGTTATGGTTGTCGGAAACATGTTTGTAAAGGATATTTCCTATAGATTTTCAATAATATAAAAATAAATGCTTAACTTTTTTACTTCTGTATGAATCAGTTAACGTTTATTATATTATATAAGTCAGAGAAATTATATGTCTTATTATTGTACTTTAATCTTACCACAGCCTATACAGTCTATTATTATAATTTCTAATGTTTGTCCCGATTAAAACAATTGTTTCTTAAGAAATCATCAAGTTTTAATGGTTTAATAAACACATTTCTATGCTAAAGTTAGTTGCAGACAAATGTATGTATCATGTGGCATTATGTTTGAAGAATCGTTTTTAGCTGTCAGTGCTTAATTTTGTAAATAGATTGATTGTTCGTATTTCGACAATGTATTTCCATTGCATCTGTAGTGCATGCTTGAGTTGGATGGCTTACCTGGCATGGTACTACCTGGTGTTCCTGGTAGGTATCTTTGTTTTTCTCGCAGCCAATGACACCTGCTATAACGGGGATGGAGGAACAGGAGAAATTGTTGGAAGATGCAATTGGAGTGGTAAAAGTCCAAGCTTTTCAGATGAAACACTGTCTGGACAAATCCAAACTAATGGATGCGCTAAAACATGCCTCTACCATGTTAGGAGAACTCAGGACTTCCCTTCTAAGTCCAAAAAGCTACTATGAATTATGTATCCTTAATAATTATTTAATAATAGAGATTGAACTATAATATTCAGTATGAGTAATTAGTTTTGACATTTAATCATAAATATTCCTTATAACAATTATGATTAGATATGGCAATCACAGATGAATTACGGCATTTGGAACTTTATTTGTTGGACGAATTTCAAAAAGGAAGAAAAGTTACAGATCTCTATGAATTGGTACAATATGTTGGCAATATTGTACCTAGATTGTATGTATTTGCTTTGTGATTATATTGTTTTCTCACTGAAAAAGTTGATATTTAATTAATATTCTAGGTATTTACTTATCACTGTTGGTCTGGTTTATATCAAAACAACGCCTGGCTTAAAAAGAGATCTTCTGAGAGATCTTGTAGAAATGTGTAGAGGCGTGCAACATCCATTGCGTGGTCTATTTTTAAGGAATTATTTGTTACAATGCACAAGAAATATCTTGCCAGATGTCACCGAGGGTGATGATGAAGATGGAACTGTATGTATTTTGTAAACCAAATTTTTCTCATGCATACTGTTACTTCTGCAATTTCATTTTTAGGTTCGTGACAGCATAGATTTTGTTCTGATGAATTTTGCAGAAATGAACAAATTGTGGGTACGTATGCAACATCAAGGTCATAGTAGGGATAAAGAAAGAAAGGAAAGGGAAAGAGAAGAACTTCGGATTTTAGTCGGAACAAATCTTGTACGACTTAGTCAACTAGAATCTGTAACATTAGATAAATACAAAAAGGTACGTTTTCATCTCTTTATTTTTAACTGTAATTTGCGTATTTTTTAACTATGAAATATTTTTTACTATAAATTTTCAGCTTGTATTGCCAGGAATCTTGGAGCAAGTAGTTAGTTGTAGAGATGCAATAGCACAGGAATACCTTATGGAGTGTATAATTCAAGTAAATCTTTATATATATGTGTCATAAATATTTTATTTTAAAAATAACAATGATTAAAAGAATTAATATCTTTTTTTACATATTCGTATGTAGGTCTTTCCTGATGAATTCCATTTACAAACGTTAAACGCATTTCTGAAGTCGTGTGCAGAATTGCAAAATGGAGTAAATGTTAAAAACATAATTATATCATTGATTGATCGACTTGCTGCCTTTAGTCAACGATCCGATGGTGTAGGAGGACCGGGAAGTCCTAGTCAAGTACCAGGAATTCCACAAGATGTCAAACTGTTTGATGTATTTAGTGATCAAATTGCAACTATCATACAGGTATTGATTAAATATAATAAATTTTATTGTTGATTATAGACTAGATTACAGCTGATTAGAATGGCTATTCAATGATTATTAGATACTACATGATGTTTGATATATCATGATTTAAAAACCAGAAAATTCCTTACTATTTAGTTTAAGTCTGAGAATAGTCACAAAACATTATACTTAATTAAAACATATTAATTTACGTTATACATATTTATTATATAAAAAAATCTTTTGTAGACGAGACAAGATATGCCTTCTGAAGATATTGTGTCCCTCCAAGTGGCCCTTATAAATTTAGCACATAAATGCTATCCTGATCGTGTGGATTATGTTGATAAAGTTTTGTTTACAACAGTTCAAATATTTCAGAAACAAAACGTCGATAAGTGAGTATGATATGTGACACATGTTAAATAACGTTTTATGTCATAAATGTATACGTATGCGTGTGTGTACTATATATTTATAATTTATATTTTTCTTTTCCAGATTGGAGTACAATAGTGCTGTTTCAAGAGAACTAGTTAGATTAATGAAAATTCCCGTAGACAATTATAAAAATATATTAACGGTGCTTAAGCTTGAACACTATGCTCCTCTTTTAGATTATTTTGATTATGAAGGCAGAAAATCACTAGCTATATATATAATAACAAATATTTTGGAAAATGAAACATTGATTCCAATGCAAGAGCAAGTAGACGCAGTGCTCTTCATGGTATCTTCCTTAGTGCAAGATCAATCAGATCAACCGAATATTGAAGAAGATCCTGAAGATTTTGCCGAAGAGCAGGGATTGCTCGGAAGATTAATACATCATTTTAGATCGGAAACACCAGATCAGCAATATATGATACTAAGCGCTGCAAGGAAGCATTTCAGTGCTGGCGGTAACAAAAGAATAAAATTCACTTTACCTCCCATAATTTTCCAAAGTTATCAGTTAGCATTTACATACAAAGCATTGAAAGATCAGGTTTGTAATCTGTACCTTTTAAAGGCATTTTACAATACGTCGCAATCTCGTCTCTAATCGCAATGCTTCGTAACAGCTAATCAAAAGTATCGATAATAATTATTGATGCTTCTGATTAGCTTTCCAAGAGCATTACGACGCATTGTAGACTGCTCTTTATGTCTATTTCTATCAATGAAGATTAATTTTAATCTCAGTTTAATTTATTCTTTCTTTTTTTAATTCTTATCTAAGAATTAAAAAAAGATAAACAGTAAGTTTAAATCAAACTTAAATTAAATCAAATTAAAAATCTACATTAGTAGAAGCAGACATTAGTGAAATAAGATTGTCGAATAACAGTATAAATTGATATTCCTTTTTATATAGGATGACATGTGGCAAAAAAAGTGTCAAAAGATTTTTCAGTTCTGTCACACGACTATCACAGCATTGATGAAGGCTGAATTAGCTGAACTACCTTTAAGACTATTTCTGCAAGGGGCAATAGCGATCGGAGAAATTCGTTTTGATAATTTTGAAATGATTGCTTATGAGTTCATGAGCCAAGCATTTTCGATATATGAAGATGAAATAAGTGACTCAAAGGCTCAGCTTGCAGCGATTACCTTGATCATTGCTACATTCGAACAAATGAGTTGTTTTGGTGAAGAAAATGCAGAGCCTGTACGCAATCAGTGTGCTTTATATGCTAGTAAATTATTGAGAAAGCCTGATCAGTGTAGAGGAGTCGCTACTTGTTCACATATATTTTGGTCTGGAAAATCTTTGGCTACGGGCGGAAAAGAGGTACGTACAAATTTAACTTTATATAATCTTATTGAAATAAACATAGAAATGAAAGAGAGAAGTATATTATATGAGAAATATAATAAAATTTTCACGTAGATGCAAGAAGGCAGCAAAGTACTGGACTGCTTAAAAAAAGGCATTAGAATAGCAAGCCAGTGCATGGACACATCTGTGCAAGTACAACTGTATGTAGAGCTGCTGAATCATTACATTTACTTCTACGAAAAAGGAAATACAGTTGTAAGATATCTAAAAATATATTATAGAATAATTTATTATAATTTTTGTTTTGAGTTATTCTTAAATTAATTTTTTTTAGGTAACCGTGCAAATATTAAATCAAGTGATTGCTAAAATTAGAGAGGAACTTCCCAATCTGGAAGCGAGCGAAGAAACCGATCAAATACAGAAACATTTAGCAAATACGTTAGAACATTTAAGAAACAGGATGGAGTCACCAGATTCTGATGGACTTTCCTATCAAGGTCTTGTTCTTTAACAATGCGATCGGCATTGTAATTTTGTACATAAAGTATTTCTATGATATAGATAATATATTGTAAATTGGTTGCACCAACAATAGCTAAGGAAATCGTCCTAAAGACGATTAATCGACAAATATTCTTTTCGTATTCGGCTATAATTGGTACATTTTTACAACTACAAACGCTTACAATTACACTTACGTAATTATAGAATAAGTTTAAGACCTGCACACAGATAATGTACATGTCATTAACACATCACTACTACATCAATATCTCATGCACACACATAAATTTTTGTACAACAGTAACGTTTTAAATAGACGTCCAGTTCTAAGAAATTCGCGCTTCTTCATACAAATTATTAGTCTGTGAACTATATTTCGCAAGATAGCACAGCTTTTATATGATGCAAATGCCACAACATGACAGCTCTATAGCGCCATATCAGAAAAAAATGGTAAAGATCTCAATTTCAAAATGTGTTTTATCATTCTCGGCGAATAAATTCCACATCACAAACACGTATTAATACGTATATTTTAATCCTAAAAAAGGATTTTCGACTCCAAAAAAGAGAGAAAAGAGTCATTGTTATACAAAAATTATATGATTTAGTCGGTAATATAGACGCGCGGCTTTAGGATCTCCTTAACATTGATTCTGATTAACTTAATTTTCATTCTTTATCTTTACAACAGACAGGAGTATTAATCAGAAATAAAAATGAATAACTTAATTCAGGATCAGTTTATTGTGATTGTTGTTGCAACTTAAACAGATCAATAATTATGAGATTATTTCTTAATTGAATAGATGTTTAAATTATATAAATTGCCTACATGAGATGTTTTGTCAACAATGTCTCAAACGTATTGGAATTAATAGAATTGTATGTATACTTGTTTTAATAAAGATTTATTATACATATATATATATATATAATTATATATCACCAATAAAAATTCAAGTTTAGATATAACATACAAGTGTGGGTGTATGTGCGCGCGCATGTGTGTGTTTGTTACACATACATACCAGGTGATTTATTTTAATCTTAACAAATGTCTCGAAAAATATAGAAAATATAAAAAAATGTTTTAGACAAAAAATGTATGATTGGAACGGAACATAAGAGAGTACCATTGGTTTGACCCTGGGTGGTGTTGCCGAGATCAGGGCAAGATTACTGAATATATTTTTTAAATAGTATTTTTTATTATATATTCTTGTAGCTTTGAAAACTTTTCAAAACATAATATCAAGGTTTAAAAGTTACAGTAGCGTCAAAATTAGCATTTCTCAAGGTGTCTGACCGATGACTGAAATGTTGTTCAAGTTCATGATCTGGATAACATTTTCATTTTTACGTAAAAATGGATTTTAGTCAAAGGAAAGCCTTTCTATTTTTAGTGCAAAAATGAAAATAAAAGAAGCGATAAAGGCACCTTACATGTCAGCGACGGCCCTGCGTGTGCACATCAGCAAGTGACATCAGCATCAGCAGTGTCAGCACTGTCAGCACGTGTCAGTATATTTGCGTATATCGTGTATGCGGTGTGACGGTGTGTAGTCATATTGTGCGCGATTATTAATGATTATTATCTAGTGTTAATTAATCAAAAGCATATACTTTAACGAAGCTATGGGTAAAGGTCGAAAACACAAGCCAAAAAAGAATTTCGCTGAAAAACGCCGTGAGAAGCAGAAGGTATGGTTATTCATTATATGGAAACAGAATATACATAGGTTATATATTTTATGTAATATAATATAGTTTGTATACGTTTGCGGCTTTTTAAAATAACACGTTTAATTTCTTTTTAAAACATGTTATATTTTTTATAATCTGATTTAATACAAGATGATAGTGAATTTGAAAAACATGTTGACATATAATTGATAATTTTAGAAAAATGAATGGAATAGCCCTTCTCAGTCAGGAAGCTATGCAGATATTATTCGGGAGAACCAAGATTTTGAGAGTTATTATAAGACGCAAGGAATAGTACCAGAAGATAAATGGGATGCATTTATCAGCACTATAAGGACTAATCTGCCAGTTGCTTTCCGTATAACCGGTTCAAAAGCTGAAGCTAAAGCTTTATTGGAAATAATCAAAAGTGATTTCTTCAAAGAGATTTTGAATACAGATATGGATAGTGATAAAGAAGATGTTAACAGTCAAACAAAAACTATATTACGTAGTTTACCTTTTTATCCAGAAGAATTAGCTTGGCAATTGCAATTAACTAGAAAAGACATCCGACGATCTGAAGCATACTTTAGGCTGCATAATTTTCTTATTGCTGAAACTAACAATGGCAGTATCAGCAGGCAAGAAGTCGTTAGTATGGTTCCTCCTTTGGTCTTAGATGTTAAACCTTCGCATAAAGTTCTTGATATGTGTGCAGCACCAGGATCAAAAACAGCACAACTTATAGAAATGATACATGCAGACGAGGAAAATCCTCCAGGTAACTAATAGTAATTTACACGATAAAAAAACAAGCATAATATAAACATTAATATTTAAATTTTGCTGTAGAGGGTTTTGTAATAGCTAATGATGTTGACAACAATCGATGCTACATGCTGGTGCATCAAGCTAAGAGGCTAAATAGCCCAAATATTCTTATTACAAACCATGATTCAACAATTATGCCAAATTTTACAATCACGAAATCAGATGGTACAAAAGATACATTGAAGTAGGAATTCGTACCTTATAATAATATATTTAAGCAATTACCTGTATCCTGAACATTCTTATAGCTTTTGTTTTTTTTTCTATAGATTTGATAGGATACTTGCGGATGTCCCATGTAGTGGTGATGGTACTATGCGAAAAAATCCAGATATATGGTGCAAATGGAGTCCTGCTAATGGCAGTAATCTCCATGGGTATAAATTAATATAATCTAATTGCAAAATTTGGATTATGTAAATAATAATGTAGAAAATATTTTGACTATTTTGAATAGAATTCAGTACCGAATAGCAAAACGTGGCTTAGAATTGTTAGCAGTTGGAGGAAGGATGGTTTATTCCACGTGTTCACTAAATCCTGTTGAAAATGAAGCAGTACTTCATAGGCTTCTTTGTGAGACTGAAGATTCAGTACAGTTAATTGACTGTAGAGAATTAGTACCAGGATTAATATGTGATCCTGGTTAGTTCTAGACAGTAGATATAAAATATGTATAAAAACATATTCATAAAAATATGTGAATTTTTAATATCTTTGTTATATACATATATGTATACGATAACATATTTTGCAATTAGGTGTTACACACTGGAAGCCAGCATCTAAAAATTTACAATATTATGATAGCTGGGAGGATGTCCCAGAACAGTGGCAAACGCAAGTACGGCCGAAAATGTTTCCTCCGAAAACAAACGAAGCTTCTAAGTTTCATCTTGAACGTTGGTAAATACTGTACAAATAAATTAATAAATAAAAATATGAAATATGTTATATTTCTTTAGATTATATTTTCACCAATGTTATAGTATGAGAATATTACCACATCATCAAGATACCGGAGGTTTCTTTGTCGCTGTGCTGGAGAAAACAAAATCTCTGCCATGGGAAAGAGAAACTTGTGTATTAAATCAAAGCACACAGAATGCAGATGGTAATGAAAACAAGGATAAGCACAGTCTTGAAGAAGAATCTGCGCAAGACATCATTTCTGAAAGTGGAAAACGAACATTAGAAGAAGAAAAGAAATCACGGGAACCACCAAAAAAGCGGAAAAAGATGACCGGTTACAGAGAAGATCCATTTGTCTTCTTCAAGGATCAAACAGAAGATGTTTGGCAATCTATTAAGTAAGTTTCAGTTTGGTTTTTTCCTTTTAGTATTTAATATAATTATTTTCTTCATATCATTTGATATATTTTCAGAGATTTTTATGGTATATCTGATGATTTAGATCCACGTTGTTTATTAGTAAGATGCCATGAAGGAAAAAAGAAAAATATTTATTTCACGTCGCCGGCCATTCGCGATATAGTGATATGTAATGAAAATAAAGTAAAGATGATCAACACTGGTGTTAAAACGTTTGTACGATGTGACAATAAAAATATGAATTGCGCCTTCAGACTTGCTCAAGAAGGAATGCATAGTATCATTCGTTACATAAGTGATGACAGAAAGGTTCAGATTTCAAAAGAAGATTTGATAATGCTTTTACAAAGTGATGATCCACACACGCCACCTGAAATTATAAAATTAAATTCAGAAACTCAAGAACGTCTCAAGGAATTTGGTAAATATAATTATATATAATTGTTTTTCTGGTTCTTTATACTG
This sequence comes from Cyphomyrmex costatus, assembly GCF_001594065.2. Taxonomy (NCBI): domain Eukaryota; kingdom Metazoa; phylum Arthropoda; class Insecta; order Hymenoptera; family Formicidae; genus Cyphomyrmex; species Cyphomyrmex costatus. The sequence continues at coordinate 10,058 of NW_017276147.1, forward strand.
TTTTTACATGGTAATTCATAAATTTTACTTGGAAAATATATTTAATTTAAGCAACTGGAAGTTGTATACTGTTATACAAAGAAGAGAAGATTGATAATCCAAATCGCCTAAATCTTCAGCTAGTAGGATGGAGGGGAATAATGTCTCTTAGAGCATATGTGCCTACTTGCGATGCAATTCATTATTTGCGACTTTTAGGAGCAGATTGTTCTAAATTTGGTACGCAATTTGTAATAATATAATATTATTATGTGGAAGAATATATCTTATTGTTTACATTGTAATTCTACAGAGAAAAATAAATTTGAGGAAAATCGTGCAGCAGCATTAGCCAAGGACGTCAACAACGGCGATGTTAAAACTGAATGTGAAACTTGAATTAAAATTGAAGATTAATGAAAAAGTTGTAACAAAAAACAAGAATAACATAGAAGAAGAAACAGAATGAATAACTGATTAGATCACTATGACATAATTAAGACTTCTTAACTTTTCTAATTTCTTACACACACACACACACACATATATATGTATGTATATACAATATATGTGTGTAAATTAAAATATTTAAATTGTATCTTTTTATATTTGATCTGATAATAATCGAATATTAATTATTATTAAAAGTTTTCCCCAATTTTTCTAATATTTTAAGGGCCGTTTACAATGACAGTAAGTGATAAGAATGTAAAATACATTGGTAGTAAGTTGATTTTCTGGTATAATAAGGCGTAAAGTAAGTCCATAAGTGTATGGTTGAAATCCATTTCCTATGTTCTACTTTCTTATTGCTTATGGACTTACTCTAACAACAAGTCCTATTATACTAGAAAATCAAATTTACTCCCGACATATCTTACAGCACTACTGGAACTACCCATTGTAGATGACCTTTTATACACCCACATATATGCGCGCACGTGCGTGTGTATGGAAATTAAGATATTTAAATAGTTTTCTTTTTTTATTTAATTCCCGATCTGGTACTGATCGAGTATTGATACTGAAAAGTGTATAAATAGTAAATGGACTAAAGAAAATATATGGTTTTAAAGGATAAAAACTTCGAAGAGAGAGAGAGAGATGGAATGATAAATGATTATTTTTACTGTTCATTTTCTATGAAATAACTGCTTTATGAAATTACATATGTTTTCTAACGTTATTTGAGCGGTAAAAGATCTTCTCATTTTCTAATGTCTATTGGACTCTGACATCTTGCCATAATGTAGTATAGTACAAATTTTCATTATAAATATGGCCGGATGCAAGGAATCATTAATTCTGAAATGACTAATGTTTTTGTAACATCTGATATCACTGCCTTTAATAATTGATGACTTTTGCATATGTCCTTGGATATTATGCAACAATGATAAAAAGAATGAAATTTATTAACAATTCCTAATATCTCGTCTTAGCCAAGTCATCCCCCTCATACGATTCCACAACTAGCTTAATTTGTAAGCTTGTCTAAATCTTTAAATATATATCAGGATTCCCAACTTACAACTTACTTAAAAATCCGCTCCACTATGAATAATAAAGGACGGGTTCTGTCAAAAAATCATTTAAATATAGATACAAATATGAAAAACGCTGGACAGCTCTCGTATGTACATACATATATATAACATATAAACTATAAAATAAATAAAATCAAAAATTCTCTCTCTTTTTAAGACTTTTCGAATTCTTCCGTTGGCTTCGAGGTTGTTGCCTGATGCTAGTAATCTCTACCCGTCGGTGATGTTAACTTGCCGCTGAGATTTTGTGAATTAGACGGAGATTTCGAACCTAGAATCATATAGAAATTTTGAATTTCATTATAAACAATTAATTTTATTATTTCAGAGCGCCTCTGTACTTTCGTAAAAGCTTTACAAAGGATCCTTTCTAGATTTATTGTAGTTTAAATAATCTTTTATGAAGTCGCAGGGATATCACGACTTACAACTTTTCCCGAGCTTGCTTCGTGGATTATTTACACATGGATGTTCTCCCATGAGGTGTTCCCTCCACTTGTTTTGATTTACTAAAGCCGAACAAAGGGGACAACGTTCATATCCCTCTATAGGTTCTAAAATAAAAATCAATATTTCAATTTTTGCTTTATTTAGCCCTTACAGGGGCACACTTTTTCTGTTCGAATTTTTATTAACATTTATATTTATTACAAATTAAAATGCTTAACATTTATTTAAATTTATAACCTTCTAACTTTATTAGTTTATATACGCTCTAATTGATTTGAAAAAAATTGCGTTATTTTTGTTTTAATTTATTGATAACAAAGCACATCGCTTGACTAATTAAAATATCATTAAAAAATTATAGTTTTAGTTTTTAGAAAAATAAATTAGATACGTGTATATTAATATAGTTATATATTAAGAAAAAACATTTAAAAAATTAAAAGGAATAAAGTTGGACATGTATGTCTACTGCCCCTATATAAGGATTAATCTCTATTAACATATCATATCGAAATAATAAAGTAATACTTGTGCATTTTTTGTCTTGTCGGTGAACTTCAAATACATTTTCATGCACCGCTTGTTTACACGTATCGCATTTTACGTAATTGCTTCTCATGTCGCATTCATCTGTAAAAAAAAGAAAATTAATACATAATTTTAATAGATGCAAGAATTATCAATTTTTATCATGCTTTTTTATTGTATTTGTTATAAAATACTTTTGAATATTAAAAGCAACTTAAACAAATATTAAATTCTCGTGCACTTACTCAATAAATGCAAGTTCAAATAAGAAATTTCTACGACTTGCTTACACGCTTCGCATTTCGTTAACATAGGACAAGTTCTCCAATAATGTATGTTCAGACCTTCTTCGGAATACACTTGACCCTTGGACAGACAAAATATGCACATTCTGCAAAATATGCGCAAACAAAACAAATATCAGAATAATTCTCTGGAACTAAATCCTTTGGGACTGAATTTAATTTGCATTGTATGTACGCACTTATCTCCCTTATGGTCGACACTGTTTTCGGACGGAGACGTGATACTCGTTGAACTTCCGGTACTCACAACTGGGCTGGATCTCGAGGGTGATTTGGTTAAATTAGTTACATTATTTTCCGTAGATTTAGTTCGCGTAGGTGTCGTCGTTGCTTTATGGGTGGATTCGGCTTCCTTTTTCCTCTGCAATTATTCGTGCACAGAAATATAAAATCTTCATTTTACGTTTTGCGGGTATTAATCTACCTGAAGATCGATCAAGTCGAATTCATGGAAGAGCTGGCGATACAGCAGATTCCGTCGTGTTATGTCATCATCAGGAGGCAACTGCTTTCGAACTAATCTGGGATTGACTTTGTACACCAATACAAGAATTCTCTCAGAAACCTTTCGCACTGCTTCAGCCGGATGATGCAAACCGGAAGAACCTAATTCGGATAACGTCCGACAAGTCAACCCGCTACAACAGTTACAATACCTTATCAGAGTAATTGCGTTTTAATAATACAGGGTCGAGCTTGAGGAAGGACCCCTGCGGATCGATTAGACGAGAGTCAGAAGGACTGCATTTCGATGGCAGAGGCCCAATATTCCTCAAAACATCTAGTAAATATTCCTCATGCAAGCTCGTGTGTCCTGAGGATATCGTTCAGAATCACCTTTGTTTCTCCGTGGAAATGCCGTGACTTAGTATTAATTGCTCCACCATTTCCAGCCTACTCAACGCAAGCCTCTGATGTGTGCTGCTGTTGACGGGTCTGGTCAGATGTACCGGTATTATGTGCAACTCCCGCACGCATTTACAGTCTGCCATGCTGAGGATTGTGTGTACTGCCATATTGTGTATCCTCGGAGTAGTGTCGCCAGACTTTGTCAGAAGTTCTGGTAGCAAACGTTCAACGCTTCTAGCAATCTCAGTTGAAGACACTCTAAATCAATTGTTTTTTATATGAGACATCAATAATAAGACATCAATTAAACTGAATGCTCTTCAGCATAAAAATATAGGAACTTTTATATACATCTAGAAGCTAGCTAATACAAAAGGTTTACCTGTCCGCGGCGAACTCAGCGAAGAAGATTCGGATAAGCTGCGCAGCTAAACTATATACACTAAAGACTTTGTCTCTGAGAGCCCTATGCAACAGCAGAATCGCCGCTCTGGCTGTTTTATTTGGAGAATGTTTCGAAACCGCTGAATCGAACGTCTTTAATTCCTCTTTCAGTTGCATCAGTCCCTCCTCCTTGTCAGTAAATTGCTTCGAGTAGAACTTTTCCACCTGCATGTGTTTATCGTTATCACTTATTCTATATGAAACATCGTAGGGAACAGCTTTGTCGTTACCATTTCCATTCCGAAGACTGAAATAGGTAATGCGGCTTGTTTCTTCTCCCTGTCGTTGAGTTTCGAGGTAACTTTTGTCTCTGCATTATCCAGGTGACACTCTCTCGTAAACTCGTTTGTGTGCGAGCTAAACATGGAAATCGATAACAATTTATAGCGCTGTTTGAAACTGTTACAATGTGTGTTTCAATGTCATACTATCTTACTGCCTTAAAGCGGGAATAGTTCTTTCCTCGTATGCTTCGTAACTCGATCGAAGGGCTGGACCAGCTGATTTAGTTTTCCGTCTAAGGGATCCCTTGTTCTGCTTATCAAGAACACCATTCGCAGGACTGTCGGTTACCTCTGAGAAATTTAATGTTATATAAACATTTAAAAATTCAAAAAATCTAAATCGTGTCAGAAAAATAAAAACTATATCCTTCAGATTATACCGGGACTGTTAGTTTTCTGACGTAATGGTGATACAGGCGGTTGATGTGCGGGACCAGTTGGTGATACGGCACCATCGCGATTAGGTGGAATAACTAATCTTGGAGGAGATGTCATGTCGTCGGGCAATGCCGCTGTGTTCGAATTGTCGGCCGATGTCGGCTCTTTGTCCTCCGCAGTCGACAGATTGTTCTTTTCCACAGGCTGCATTATTTTTGAATCGGTTTAATAATTATTATCATTGCAGCTGGACTTTTGCTAGTCGCTACAGAAATTCAAAATTTAATATTAGTCAATTTAATACTGAAAGATAATGATTAATTACCCAGAGAGTCTGCAGAGACAGTTTTTGAACAGAGTATGTTAATTCTGATGGCAGAAAGGCAACAAAATTTACACAGTCTATAATGTCTGATGATGTCAGCGAATTACCGCTAGAAATATAATAAAGTTGATATGCTATTGGCGGCAGAAACTGAGCAAGATTTGTAGCTTCTGATCAGTTTTTGTCGCCAATTTGCTGTCTGATTACATGAACAGATATTCTTGGCAGAACATAAGCAAAACAGGATCGTAATTGATGTCAGTCTGCTAACATCTCTGATCAAAAGCCAGTCTGCCGACATTCCACTAACATTTTGCTTACTGAGTTATTTTAAATGTTATAAGTATTGTTGTTTAATACTTAACAAATAAGTGATCACTATACCTTCCAATATTAAATTTCTGTAAGGGAAGAAAGAAGTTTCAAGGAAACTGTAAACACTACTCACCCCATGGACCTCGAGTAGATTATATATTTCCAACGATTGATAGACTTGTTGTCTGTACTGCTGAGCCTGAGCCTTTTTAGCCTTAGCCTTATCATAATCTTCTAAAGCTATGGCGTATTTCTTTTCCAACTCATATTTGCCCAGACGCTCACCCGCTTTTCTCAGGTTCTCCATAGCCACTTTCAGTTTCGAAGCGTACTCAAATCTCTCCTCTTCCACCGCTAATAACTTCTTAACTTCCATTTGCCTTATGATTTTGGCCACTTCCCGATCGACGTACATTTCGAACGCCAGATCATCGTAAGGCGAAATATAATGTGGATTGTACGGAGCATCTCCCTGTCCAGTTAATTCCTGACCATAAGGCTCGCCAAGTATATTTATGGCTATAAGGCCAACCTGATAAAGAATAATTTTTATAGCTATTTGTGAACAATGTAATAAATTTATTTATACAATATGTTAACCTTATATAGATATATCTTAAATTTATCTTATTTTGTTAAACTTATTTTATTCAAATACTTTTATTGACCTATAGGATTTATTTTAATTTTTATTAATTATATATATATAAAATTTTATATATGTATATATAAAATCGACTATTTGGAATGACTGTCATAGTGACTTGCGTACCTGACAATATGTGTTGTGCGCGTTACTGTGCGGTTTGTGTAATCTGAGTTTCAGCGACAGCGCTTCTGTTTCCGGAAGAGCCACGCTTTTCAGTTCCCTGCTTTTATAAAGGGTCGATGCGTTGTCGGACAGCGTGATGTAGCCCAGGTAACTGAAGTCCGTCGAAGTGGAAGCATTTTCCTCCCTCGACGTCCAGATCTCCAGCTTCTCAGCTACAATCAAATAAGTACACTGAGAAAAATGTTTTGATTAAATAATAATTAACAAAAAAGTATAGCAATAAGAATGGCAATTAACCGAGTTTCAAATGATAATAATCAGAAGTTTTGTTTAATTTCACCAAAATATCATTCTTATTAAATTTTTTTCTTAGTTTAACTATTATATAACATTTTTTTTCCTAATATAATAGTTTAATTCCTCTCAGAAATTAAATTAATCCATCGAAAGATGTATAATTGTTTTTAAATTTATACCGAAAATATAATATGATTCTCTCGTCGTCCAGAGAAAGAGAGAGAGAGAGAGAGAAAGAGAGGGGAGAGGGGGAGGGGGAGGGAGAGAGGGAGAGAGTATATCTTCATTTCCGGCAGGACAGCCGAAAAATGAAGGAGAGGAAACGATGTAGCCTCGGGAAATCATGGTAACCTTGTTAATTTGATTTCCATTGTCGATAAATTACTTTTAGCCGAAACGTCCTTTTAACAAACAATATGCTACTTTTAATTGTATTGAAAAAAAACTTTATTTTTATTAAAAAGAAACGATGACCTATCATTATTATATTTGGTATTTTATATTTATAACATAATTTATTAAATAATGCTTGCGGTTAAAATATTTTAGTAGAATAAATTTTTTATATCTTAAGCAATTTAGCAGTAGATTGATAAATAATATTTTTGAATAATATTTTGAAATAAATAAAATGTTCAACTTTTTAAATAAATATTAAAATTAAGATATAATTCGAGTTATGTAATTCAAAATATATGTTAGTTTTAATAATCTCTAATTTTATCTCTGTAAAGATATCGGTCTTTTTCAAAATCATTGATATAACGTTAACACTTTAGCCAATTATCATTTTTAAGAAGATAAATTCAATTATAATTCGAGCATTTTAGTTTTTTAAGACAAACTTACGTATAAGATACTGATGAGCTAGAACCTGTATTCTTGTAAGCTTTGTGGGCCCATGAAGACGTAGAATCAGTTCCTGAGGATACGTGCAATTTTTTGCACTCTGCCAACCTCTTACTGTCGGCCCGTGAACGTTAAGCTCTAACGACGAGTGCCTATCCTCCTCGCCTTGAACATATATTTCAGAATCTGAATCAATCTTAAGACATAAGTTCTTCTATTACGAATTAAGGTAGTGCTAAAATTATTCTAGAGTACTTTTTTCACTTTGGTTTAATTACTAAATAAATTATATATATACATACATTATTCGATGCATTAAACGATTAAACACAATAATGAAAATTACTCTTTAATTAAAATACAACAAAGTCGCTCTAGCATAATTTTATTACCTTTTTTAATAACATATAAGAGTTAAATCATGAAATTAACATGGGATTAATATAATCACATAATATAATAATAATAATACTTCAAATCTAAACCTGCGAGTCTTTTCCGTCAATCGAAAATGTCGAGCAAGCACGTTCAAGGAAGTTCTTACTATACGTTACTTAATTATTGATGTATGTACATACATAGTTATATGTGGTATATGGATATTGTTACTTAAATGCATGTATGTAAATATTTTACAATTTAATGCTCAGGTATTTTTTTGAATATTTTTTTGTACATCTTTATTCACGTTTGTAATATTTATGATTTTCCGCGCGCTTCCGCAGAAGAATTAATATTTGATGCGGTTTAAAATTTTCAAAATTTAAATTTACTCTGTAGATTTTCAAAATAGGTCTCAAGACTAATGAAGAAACAGAAAAGCTATTTTGAGTAATGCAATATCGTCACGCAATACTGCGGTTTTGTGTACAATTTATGATTCACGTATTTCACAGAACGTGTACGTCGTTCGGTGCCACCCTGTACTTATAAATTCATAACATTATCAATGCATTTTTAAAGTAATTCTGTAGCTTACAGCATAGATTGCCGTTTGCGTCGATCAGACCGCGAACACGTGCCGAATAATTGCAAAGGGAATTGCAGGCTCGTCTCATGGCAGAAATCAATGCATCCGCATATATATGCAATGATAAAAGAGTTAAGATAAAGCAGTCCTGGCGACCAGAATTTTAATTAATGCTACCTTTTACATATAACTTTATTTACACAGCATAAAATATTTATGTTGTGTAGATAATGTTATGTAATATTATGGAAATTATTTTTTGAAATATTTCAATAAAATATTTTAAAAATATTTTGTAAAACATTTTGAAATATTGCAATAGATATTTCACAAAACTATTACAAATAAGATATTGTAAAAAAATAATGTTTCAAAAATTCTGATTTTCTAGACATATTCATATTTCAAGTTTCTGAAGGATTTCATATTGTATGAGTAATTAATCCTTGATGAGAACCACGAATCACGTCGTATTATCTCATGTGCGATAGCCTGTATCTAGTAACTGCTACATCTAGACTCTGACTTTACAACGCTAGATCGAGTATAAAACCGAGCATCACTGTTTATACAACAGAACTAGTCACTTAATTCTGCCATTTAAATATAAAATTTAGATCTTTGTAATATCCAATTTTTTTCCCCCAATCATTACTCGAGGTTAGTATGCATTTTTCTTCGCAGTTGTAGATCATAGTCACTCTTACTCGTGGCATAGACGACGTTGAATCCGACTTTCCTGGGCATGTTGCGGGGGTGCTGATCGTCGGAAAATGGCAACCAACAGAGCGAACAGCGTGATAAACGACTGAAATGTTGTACCACGAAGCGCACGGGACGAACGAACGGGGAGGAACGGAGGAACACGTCAAAATCTAAAAGGCACAGCCATCTGCAAGCTCGATAAAGGGGGAGCTTGCAAGTTTCACCCCGGCGCGCAGGCCACCCAACTCGCACATCCGGCCGCGGCGAAGCTTGCGACAGAACTGGCTTCCCGCTGCAAGGCTGGAATCGCCGTCTCCGTCTTCAATAATGGATTGAGAGATTTTCCTGCGAAAAGGCATGCGTATATTCGCGAATATGCTAACACTAATGCAGATATCGGAATAATGCCGCGATGTTGATACAGAGATTTCCACGATTGTTGAACATTCTTAGAAAGGAGTGAATTTAATACGAATATTTATTTATCTCAAGTCATGAAAGATAAAGGAGATTCTTCTCATATATATTAATTGAATATAGCTTCCGTTCCTTTCTATTCTTATCTATTTTAATTCCTACGAAGAACAATTCGGAATTCAATACATAAATTATGTATCTCTTTTTCACGGTCATCTGCAAAAATATATTTCTCCTTTAAATATGTAATCTTTTCCAATTCTATATTTGGCATTTTTATTATGCTGATATTTTTATTTCGTGGTTTGTTGAATCAAATTTGTTGAGACATCCGAGTTATTTATTTCGGAAAAAATGATTTTTAACACAGAAAATTAATTTCTTCTGTGTTTTTATTTGAATACATTGTTCATTAAAGTTATTAAAGTTTACTCTTTCTATTCAGTAAAATCGAAATTCTTTTCAGCAAAACATGGCGTAAATTAATCGAGGAAGTTGCATAATATTCGAGAATGCTGGAAAATTATGTTCATGAAGGATATACGGCGTTTGTTTACTATATAAACATCAATATTTTACTGATGTAGTCTACTCATGTCTCGCATTCTACTCGAGTCTGCTCGAGTCGAAATATAGACTGTAATTTCGTAATGGATCAATAAATGGAGGCTGCGTGACGTCAGAGGGTGCGGCGAGGGTGGACGAGCCCACGAGAAACGTCTTATACGCATGCTCCTCTTCATCGTTCACGGCCACGTGTAGACGCACGTGTCAATTTGAAATAACTTTGATTATTTTCGTGAAAACGTTCGCGTTATAAAAGCAATAACAGCATAAAGAGATAGTTGTGTGACGGAATTAAATACTTGACATATTGCAATCTGTGTATCGAATATTTTGGTGATTCCATCTAACGGAGTTTACGATGAGAACATTTTAGTTTGAATTGGAAAATGTCATTAGCATGTAAAAAGAGAGTATATAAAAAATGATATTTTAATAATTTATCTTAAAATATTATACATATAACCTGTTTAATGTATACTCACATACATATATTTGTTGTCTTATACACCAAGTAACTAAAAAAATTAAGTTTTTTTAGGAAAAACTATTCTTCCAACTTAGACAACAGAATATTATTGACCAAATAATATTGACAAAAAGAATATACTCCTAGAAACATGATTAAATATTATGTTTGTTACTTTTGTTTCACAATCTTTAAAAAATCTTTTTAGGTTGTGACGATTTTGATATTCTCTAGTACACAAGGGATTGAATTATTTTGAATTGTGATACTTTTGATGTATTGGTATAAAAAATTTACTATTGTGACACTTCATTTGTGACAATTTGAGTTAAGTACATGACACTTTGATTCTAATGTTAACTTCAAGGAACTTTGAAGACGTAGATGAATAAACAATATTACTTTCGTCTATAAACGAATCATTTTGCTTCAGTTCTAAAGTATTAAAATCAGAAATACAAAATTATTCAAAATTATTACTGCAGAATAATAAATCTACACTATTACCTTCGCAAAAAATCATTTCTTTTAAATATATCACGTATTACAGTAAAAGTACTCAACATAAATTATAAATATTTAAAATATAAATAATATTTTTATCAATAAGATTTTATCAATTCTTTTATTGTCAGTTAATAAATTTTTCTTTTAGTAAGCTCGAACCAACCAAACAGATTTTAAATCATTTTGAAAAATAAAGAAATCTATAATTCTAAATCTAAGTCTCTAATTATCTTGAAATCTTTTTATATCAATATTATTACTGTTTTTATTATTTAGCATTGTATCATCATGTTTCGTCAAATTTGCTGAAAGCTTCTTTTGTGTATCTTATAAAACTAGCGGTTGCTAGTTTTTTCAAATAATACCAATGCGACTTATAAATACATATAATTATCTACGTAATTAGCAAATTTATAACAAATCTGGAATAATTCATAAAAAGTGACAATGCAAAATTTTTTTTTACTAACACATATATTTATCTTAATCAGTTAAAATAACTAAATTTAAAATAAAATAGTTTCTTCAATCAACAAAACTGTTTTAATTCTAAATATTCTTTACAAGATTTATCTTCTTATTTACAAAAACAATACAACTCAAAATGTGTTACTCTTATAAAAAGTATTATAATCTTTTTAAAACTTTATAAGACCGACAAAAGTACTATTTGACAGACAAATTGTGAAATCAAGTTAATTTACTTTCAATAATTGGTAGAGTAATCTTTATCTAACTTTAATTCATAATTATAATTCAAACTTTTTTAATTGTATCACTTTTAAAGTAAAAGAGCGATATATGTTAAATTATATACGTATATAATTGTCTCGGTAGTACAAAATCTACAATATGTTTGGCTAGGAAAATTAATTTTTTCTAATGTTGCTTAAATGCCTTGACCTGGAAAGATTATAGTCTTTTTTCTTATTCTTACAGACATTTTCAATTACGTAGTAGCAAAAAGATACAAAAGGCCCTTTACAAATTGAAAAATTTCTGAACCACCCAATTTAGATTGACCATAGACCCTATCAACGAATGTAATTGGCACTTCTCCTATTGTATAATTGAATTGTCTAGCTCTAACTATCATTTCCATTTGGAATACATATCCTTTGGATACACAGGAATGTATGAGCTTTTCCAATACATCTTTTTTATAAAGCCTAAAATTATAAAATCACATATTAAAGAACATATTGGAGATTGTTTCATAAACATTTTGTAAGAACAAAACTAATAAAGAAACACAACCAACTACTAAATATAATAATTATCTACATTTTATTCTAACTGTCCCTCTCTGGTTTTGATAAGCTTTTATGTATGTCGTTCTATGGACATAAATAAAAGGATAGTTGATTATGTTTCCTTATAAGTCCATAAAAAATTCATCACCTAAAACTACCCGTCAAGTCACTTGCACCAGGTCTCAACAGAATCTGCGTTAAAAAATTTGCGCCTCTACTGACTAACTTTCTTTTGAAATCCCAGCCATAAACACCACCGCCTTGTGCATATCTCGTACCACTAACTATATCCAGATTCAGATATCGTTGTAATTCAGCCATTTTTGGAATAAATTTAGGCTGAAAAATAAAGAATGTGTTTTATAGAGACGCTTATTATTATTACTTCTTTAGTTACTCAATAATGTGATACATACATGATGAGATAAATCTGCGTCCATGATAACAATAAAGTTTCCAGTTGCATATTTAATTCCATGTATGTAAGCAGTTCCTAATCCCAGTTTCTTTTCTCTCGGTTTTAAGATTATTTTATCGTCGCCGTAAACATGTTGTAATTGTTTAGCCATATTCAGAGTCCCATCTGGAGAACCATCGTCTATCACAATAATTTCATAGGCAAGCTCACTGTAACATTGTAAATGATGACAAAACTCTTCAACTATACACACAACTTCAGTTTATTTAATTTAAATTTATTTCATTATATATGAGAATTCTGATCAATTCTAGGTTATGCAGCTGTCTAATTACCTCTCCTCCATATATTTCACAATGAGCCATATTATTATTGGCAAATTTTCCACTTCATTATAAGTGGGAAGTAAAATCGAATACTTGTCATTCTTGCACAGCTTCTTTATGTTTTTCTTCACCTCTTCCTTATTTACCATTTTGATGCAGCTATTCACCAAGAAGCCGACGGGAGTCGACGTGCCGGAAAACAAATTCCAAACTTCAAGTGCTACAACTCGACAATTGGTAAGACTGTCAGAAATGTCAAAAACAGATGTGCAGACATACACGATCACAGCGACACCGTTGGTATTCAAAACCGCGATTTTCAAATTAATAAACTGTACATTTAACAGAACATTCAATTTTATATAAATTCTAACAAATAATTTTATAAAGAAAAAAAACAGAAAAATAAAAAAAATTATTTTAAATTATAATATTAAAATTAAGAGAGCGGTTATATGTGTAAATTAATAATATTTTTAAATAATATTAATTGATTATGAGAGAGAGGAAGTGAAGGTTTATTTGTCTAATAACTCTCTATATCATTAAATAAATGCAACATAAATAGAACTTGTTTCTGTAAGACGTAAAATATTTATGCACAGTAAAATATTTACAGCTAAAGCAATATAATTAAATAATTATGCAAGTAAAATATAATTAAAAAGATTATGGAAAGAACAGGAATTTCCTAGGAATTAATATAAATATAGTTACATATAAAAATTTTAATTTAAAGTGTAACTGTTATACATGTATTTATGTAATATTAGATAATTAATGCAAATTATTATCTTCTCGTACTATAATTCGATATATATTCTATTTACTTTATATTGTTACATTATATATATTTATTTCTACATAATATATACTATTTCTCTATTAAAATATTACAACTATATCTATGTGGAACTATATTTGCACCGTTTTATCGGAGTTATCAAATTTGTAAACAGATAATGCCGAATTAATATATAAGATATAATGATAAAAGCGTTTCTTATTCCTCGTACTATTTGGGCATTTTGTAAATTTTGCTACAATTTATAAGTTTAATTTATTATTACTATAATTGCTCGCTGTTGTATCGGTTAAATTTGTCGCATTTCCTCCTCGGCTATATATATACTATTTCCAGCTCTATAATCGCCGATATCAGTTATGCCGCAATTCGTAGAGCCTACGAACATTCTGCAAATATCCGCAAAGATGCTTTCACGCATACATGTTCGTGAACGCATTCGCACACAAATATACGTATTTCATATATATTTGGTCCATTGGCCGTTTCCGCCGTGTGCGACAAAGGTCGAGTAACCAATAGTGCCGGTCGATTAAATTTTGGCACCCTGGACAAAATATTTAGCGAAAATATAAGCATTAATTATCACAGTTCAATTACCTCATGAAGTAATATACGGTTGATAAAACGTACATCACATTGCAAATGCATACGTAAAATTAATAAAATAACTGGCGTATCAATTTCTTTTCATTGCATATTGATTTTATCGAAAAATAGAAAAAAATTCTAATGTAACGAAATATATATCTATTCGTTACGTTCGTAATCTTTATAAATACCATATATTTGATTTTATATGGATCACATCCATCGTGTAGGACGTTTGTGAATTTTACACACGCTTGACGATACGTATAAACGCAAGTTGTACATATTTTCTGACAGATTGGAAATTCTTATGCCTTTCTAACAAAAATTTGTATTAATTTGAAATTTAAATTTTTATATCTGTTCATATACGTTTATTTCGTGGGGTTAAATCTTCCGGACGGCACTGTCGGTAATGCACCCCTCATCCCGCGCAGCAGCGTGAGTGTTCACACCGACGATCCCCACCGCCGGCTCCACCGCTGCCGACCTCGAGATAGCCGAACAGCCGCCGCTCCGAAGCAAACGACGCCGCATTCTACGATCGGTCGTTCGTGGAATCGGAGTGCTCGTTCGTCCGTTCTGATCTGGTCCGGTCGGCGTGTATTTGGTGTCCCTGCGAATTCACATACGACAGCGTCGGTACGTGAAATCGGAGTCGCGATTTCTTTTTTTCACCCTCCCGAGGAGACGACACGGTCCTCGAGCGATTCCTGCAAGATCTCTCGTGGACGGTTGCTTGTGTATGTGTGTGTATATGCGTGTGAGTGCGTGCATGCCTGTGTGCGTGTGTGTGGTGGAACATATCGGCAGTGATTGTGCGGTGTGTGCGTGTCGATTTTGTGGGCGATTTAAAATGCGCCACCCTCTCTCCGCCAGCGGAAGCTGATAATTCGACAAGACGCGCTCGCCGATGGTCGCCGATGGTCGCCTCTTAATGAATTAAACGATCGGCCAGAAATTAATTTTTACGACAGAGTCGATTACGGGAAGAGCGAACTCCAGCTAAGATCTAGGGCAACGATTCCGTTTGCGTTTGCGTCTTTGTGCTAATCGTTCTCTCAAACTTGAAAGATATCCAGCTTATATAGTATATGGCATCTCTGCGTGGATCCTTTTTTTGTCGGTTACTTCGTTTCTCATATGGTTCTCATATGACATTTTCGTTCTTTTTGCGTCGATTTTTTTCGTTCCTTTGCATCGATTTTTTGTCACGTCGGGTTTTTCTCGGCGGTCAACTTTTCCTCTTAACGCGTCGGCGATTCTTTTTTCGCGCAGGGAAGATCAGCCGTTCAGCAACGTGAGCGAGTTTACAACTTGTTTTTTCTCACGGTCGAGAGATATATCGTCTCTCCACGGCGAATACAAACTGCGTCTTCGTCGCTTCTAGTTATCTTCAGTCGTCCGCGTAAAATTTTTTCCCGCGTCTCGTTGCATACAAGCCAGAGTTACATGATGTTAACGACGGTGACGTAAAGTGCGAGCGTCTACGACTCGACGCAACCCCCCCGTGATACGATCGACTTCCGCGAGAAAACTCATCGTCCGACGTACAGGATCAGAGAATAATTTCGGTGAGCCCCCGTTACAGGGGAGGATGTGAGGAGATCGTGAGGATCTAGCGGGGGTCCACGGACACCATCGCGGCCGTCTGGCTAGCCCCGAGCTCCGGATGGCAGCATGGCGCGCACCCTGACGTGCGAGGGGTAAATTGAACCGCTCCGCACCCTGCGATCAATAAACTCGCCGAGAGGGAGCAGCCCCGTGACGAGCCGTTCAACTCCGCCACATTTTGCCTCCCTCCTTCCCTCTGCGTCTCTTCATCCCCTCTCGCGATTATTTC
>NW_017276147.1:26263-73701 GCF_001594065.2 Cyphomyrmex costatus
CTCACCCGCTGTTCTTCAACCGTAACCCTTGCTATCAGCGATTCAGCACGTGCACCTTCACTCCGTTCCGCAGCGAGATAGCTCTTTCGCGTTCTGCGGATTATCGCGGACCAACGGATGTCAAAGAGGATTCATGCTTTTCAGAATTTTTCTCGCTACTTTAATCGCCTATTCTTACGGCCGCGGGTTGTTGTTGTTGTTAGAAGAATAGGGATTGTAGGAAATATTCTCAGTTTATCAAGCGATACGCTATTCTTTCAAAATTGATGAACGTTTACATGCAGTGTCCTGAGTGTTGTGATGATTATTTCAGAAAATTTGATCCAGAGATCTTCTCTGAGTGTTAAAATTAATTCTTCGAATTCTTGAATTTTTCCTCAAAGTTTTAAAAGTAAAGTGTCAGTTGATTTTTTTAATAAGTCGAACTTTTCAACTTTGTCAATAATTTTTTCTTCTATTGTGATGCATATTAATAAATTTTTCTTTTCTTGCTATGTTAGAAAATAGTTATTTATAATAGTGTCAGCTTCTTCAATCATTATCATATAAACGGAATTTACAAAAATTTAATAATTATTTATAAAGTTTCTTGCAGAAACTATCATGTAAAAATAACTACATTTACTATGCAACAATTTTATTTCCATGCTAGCGTGTGCCAGACGTACCAGAGTATTTTCAAAATCTTAATTCTAAATCTTTTAATAATCACTTAATCAAAATTGATTTATGTATTAGATATGTTTATTACTATTATGACCGACTAATCGGGGTCCACAAGGTGCCAATCTTCTCGTCTAATCTAATCAAGTTTTATCAGCAGAGAACGATTAATTTCATTTATCAATTACGCAAATTGTTTAATGCATGCTAAACTGTCACACACGTTGAAAGTGATTGTATTTTCAACAGTTACTGATCAATTCTGCTTATTATTACTTTGAACTAATATAATAAGCAAGAGTTTTTTCGTATTTATCTGTCAAGACTTCAACTCATAAAATAAAATAGTTAAATGTGTCTCAAAATATATAATTGATAATTATTGGAATATCTATTATCGAGGAAGACCATCGGCGATAATCTTACTATAAGTGTGGTGCGCATACTGCATATCGTTCATTCAGTGTATTTTATGTGAAATCAGGTGAAAATCAGTGCACTCGGAAGAGTCACAATAAGGATGTGGCGAGATCCTCCAGGCGGAGGGTATAAGAAACCCATCCACATCGCCACTATGTTACTGCTAGCTGTTATTCTGACATTGACAACGGGTGAGTCAACTTCATACGAAAAGATCTCATTCACTTCGCGTTTCTCGGCATGACTCGACGATAATTACGGAGAAGCATTGACGCATGAGAGTCAGGCAATGCGCGCGAAAAATCGGAAAAAAGTTTACATATGTAAGAAGGACAAGCCACGACTTTGTGCGTTAAACAGAAGAATTAGGCACTACAGAATTATGCAATTATAATAATACATTATAGAATAAAGACAAAAATTTTTTAGGTCAGTAACAATAATGATCTAACATCAAAATGATATTCTTAATGTATAACATATTAGAAGTAGAATTACATATAAAAATTAATTGAAAGATCGAGAACAAACTGAATTTTCATTAAAAGTTAAAATTTTTGTTTATCATAAAGCTGCAGGTTTCTAAGAATTTTGTTATTGTGCATTGTATATTGCAACGTGGTTCCTAATGTTTTTTAGAATTATTTGTAATACCACTTCCATAAATTACGAATCTGATATACATTTCAATGCGCCATTGTAATTTTGTAAAGTATGCATCTTAACTTATCAAAGTTCGTCAGCTGACACGGCATTCTGTTCTTTACAATACACGGATCAAATATGATACTTGACACTAAATACCTTTGGATATTGATTCATCAGCATATTGAGACAAAATTAGCACAAAGCTTTAATCAATTCCTAGCAAGATAGAATAAAATTGCCAAAATTAAAAAAATTGATTTTTTCACTTATATTAATGTATAATTATATGTACACACAAATTTAAATCTGATAACAAAATATAGAAGTATAGGGTATTTCTATAAATAGAAATTGTTACTCTATAATCATTATATAGGATTTTTTAATATAATATAAAGGCTAACACATAACTGAATGGTTGACATTGTAAACATTCCATTAATAATCTATATAAAGTTGCCGCGCAATTTTGAAATATCCAATCACTAAAATTAAGCAATTTTAGTTCCATTTGTTGTGATTCGTTATAACTGTTCATGCTGTTGCTTTTTTCCTGGCATAATTTCGTGTCCGCATTTTGAACTGAACAGACGGTTAGTTGGGATTGTGAAAGGTCCTGGGGTATAGATTCGAGCGGATCTCGAAGTGCAGCTGTCGGAGGAGAGACTAAGATGAAGGGGACAAAGAGATCGGGAGGGAAAGGAACAGCTGCTGTTCCCAGAATGCAGGCTCACATCATACTTCAGGAAGAATTACATTTGCGAATGCTCGTCACCAGGTGAATCCGCCTATTATGTATGCG
Organism: Cyphomyrmex costatus; assembly: GCF_001594065.2. Taxonomy (NCBI): domain Eukaryota; kingdom Metazoa; phylum Arthropoda; class Insecta; order Hymenoptera; family Formicidae; genus Cyphomyrmex; species Cyphomyrmex costatus. Next base: position 28,797 of record NW_017276147.1, read on the forward strand.
GAATCTGCGTTACTATTCATTTATTAATGAAAATGAGCATAACATTGGAGTATTCACGATGCTTCCAATTGAGCTTTAAGTTTCGGATGATAATTACATATGAAAAAGGATCATACATATTTCATTGATAGTTAACATAGAATAAAGTTCATAATGACTTAGTTTTATTAAAAATTTGTGAAACTATATATGAGACATCCTGGATTTCAATACAATTGAGGCAAACGATGCTAATTATAAACTTGTCGATATTATAAATATCAAATACACGAATGGCGGAAATTATATTCTATATTCGTAATTCTATGTAGTTTCACGGTATTTTGTTGAATTTAAATCGCTTTGGAAGTAATATTAAAACTAAATTAAATGTATTGTCAACACTTTAAATTTGAGGAAGTGAGACTTAGGAACATATTTTGATATCTCACAGGAAGTAACAGAAATAGACGTACTTATAGAAGCCGTATATGACCTGAAAGAGGTTTAAGAATTTCTTCAGACTTCCTCTACCTACGCATAAATGTTGTAGTTCACCCTCTCGCACTAATGTGCGTTAATAAAATATAATTTTAATAATAATTTTAGAGATTCTGATTATTATTTCTGAGATCTCTTGAGAAACAACTAAAAAATATTACAGAATTTATGAGATCAATATGATAAGAATTAAGTTAAATTATTATTAGCTGAGGATGACTTAAAAAAGAGTCGAAACGTACTAAACTCTCTGTATTTTTCAATAAAAGGATTTAATATATCCAAGTTTTTTGATTGAACGTACTAACAACAACGTGGCATTCTCATTCGCCTCCTAATTATAGGAAAATTTTACTGGATTCGTTTGGAATTTGAGAGTCAATAAGAAGATATCGTTTTTGGACTTGTTTAAATTATTATATTATAAAATATTATAAAATAATTATTCCTTTGAATTATTAAATTTAAATTTTAGTTTAAGTTAAATTAAGATTAAAATTAAAGTTAAATTATTCTTTTATTTAATTAAATGATAATTAAACAATTAAAAAAGTTATCTTGAAAAAACAAAACAATTTGACTTTGCAGAATGTATAGTAGTTTTAAAATAAAGATATTAGGTGCAAGCATAAGGGTTTATTAAAAAAATGTTAATTCTCGATTAATGAAAAATTAAATCAAAAATTTCGAAAGTCTATTCAGTCGGTTCGTTTTTTCGACACCTTCGTCGACTTATGGTTCAAACCGACTTAACATTTCTTTTTATTATGCACGTCACAGAATTTTACGCTTACATACGCACACATACACACAAACGTGCGAGCAGATGAACACACACGTGAGTCACACGTGTGGCGATACGCGTGCGCGTGTGTTCACGCTGGAAATATATTCGATGCAGCGTGTCCGGACGTTTCAAAGCTATCGCTATATATAGATAACAGAGCGGTTCTCGACTTGGAAGAATCTTGTCTTTCATTGATGCGTAAGAGTTTAATTTCGGAAAAAAAGTTTTACATACCGCACACTTCGGCGATCGATATCTACTCGTGCAACGTACCGCATCCGCCACCACGTTTGTACAGCCGCAACAATGCTCTGAGCCATTGTTGCACCGTGCACGTGCACGTGCCGCGCAGAACGTATAAATAATGTAACCCTTGGACGTAAATGCACAATCACCATTGCCGTACGCACCTAGTTAATCATTGTAATGCCCTTACGGTTGCGTTGGTATAATCCTTTTAACTCTTTCGGTGACGCCATTGTAACTGTCAACATGCGAAGATTTAAGAGAAGGGAAAAGTGATGAGGGAAAAGAGGATATCTGCGATGAAGCTTGAAGGAAAGAAACACGGATAGGATAATTTTGTTAAAGTATATATATCTAAAAATTTAAGTAGATATAAATATTATAACTCTGAATAATTTTGCTAAATATCAAAATAATTACGTAGAATGCTTGCTTGGTGAAAATAAAAATTGTAGTGTATGAGTGCAATAAGTATAAGGGGAGAGTAACAGAAGTGTAAACAAAGTTAAGAGAAGAAAATTGAGACAACAAAATGTAAAGAAACATTTATGTTTCTTTTACATTTTTGTTTACCGTATTCTGTAATTTTCTCCTTACATTCGATTTATGCTCTGATTTTTATTTTTGCCAAGATTAAACATAATGAACAATATTGCAAAAAATTTTGGCATTCCAGCAACAATCTTGAACATCCTACATAATTATTTTGATGGTCCCATAAAATCCAAGTCTTGACATATCTAGTTTATTTATGGTATTACTTATTTAAGTACTTATTACTTTTTTTTATGAGTACAAAATATAATTTACATTTTTATTTTTGTTTCTTCACTAAGAAATGGTTTTGTTAAAGTATTCATAAACATATCTAAGTTTATGGGAGAGAATACTTTTTCGTAGTGACGAAATAAAAACAAAAATGTAAGTTACATCTTGCATTTAGAAAAAAAGTAAAAAGTTGACGTTTCGTGTTATCTGCTTCAATTTAATGCAAATTACTTGAGAAATTTTGTAACCGTCAACACGCGAGTGAAATGAAAGCTGGAGGAGGACAAGAATAAGCGACATAGAACTGTAGTTATGCGAGGTCCGCCTACAGCAGAAGGCGCGTATCCACGACAAAAATTCGGAACACCTGTCCTTTATACCTATATATGTATCCTGCCTGCTTGCTCCAACGGCGCACGCTTCGCCAACCGGTTCTTCGTAACTTGATTTTATACTACGCCGGGTTCATACACTCTCGTTTCGCCGCGATCGCTGTCGCGGTGAATCAGTAGTAGGTGGTTACGTGTGCGAAAATTGTGTAGTACGATATACTCCTACATAAACTTTAAGCACCTTTTGCAGGAAGGAACGACTAGCTGAATATTTGTATCTTCATGCTGCTACAAAGATTGCAATTTCATAGAAGAATTAATAAATCGAATAATAGATCTTTTTGTTAATTCAACAAATTATAAATAATAATTAAAAGATATATCTATACAAACTTCTAATAGACGTCCTCCTAAAAACGTTTTCAAAATGTCCATAGGATGTGCTACGTGAAATCTTTCATGAAAACCAAACAAGTCCAAAAATTTAAATTTTTAGGAAACAACAAATTTATGATCTTCAAAAACCGTTTATTGTATAAATATAATTTTTTTTCGAACATATAATAGGTAGATAGATAAGAACATATAATAGGTAGACAGAACAAAGTTTTAAAGCTACAAACTTATTTTAACATAATATTTTACAATAATAAGTTAGAACAAAATTGTTGTACCTGAATAAACCATCTAAATAAGAAAAGTACCAACTGTGCCAATATTTTACATCTATCTTTCTCTATAATAACATCAATAATGATGTATGATATTAATGAACATGATATATGATGAACAATATTAAAGGTAAAGAGGAAATATTATTTAAATAATGTAATGATTTCACTTTTTATTTACAAAATTTATTTATAAATTGCTCTTAATAAAATATCTTTTGCAAATGTTAAATTCCTATATTTTCCGTCATTTTATTCTTGCTGGAATAAAATCATTTACAATATGACGTTAAATAACGATTTGGCACTATAACTCAGATTAAAAAATGAATTTAATTGGTATTTATGAGAAACACACCGTTCAATTATATGCACAACCGCCGCTTATAGTAGATATACACATTGTATCGAAAAAGAATTGCACAGAAACTGTTTGTGATTCTTTTGTTTCTTATGAAATATGGAACGTGCAAATCATGCATTTGCAATAAATTTACAGTCAATGGTACTTAAGTTGCCATCGATGGCTATAACTTGTCGCTACCAATGTTACTGACAGTCGAAGAGCGCAGCTTGCCATGACGGAAAAGGAATCACGCATTGTCGTCTCCCTTATGGTCACGTGACGTTGATCGCATATTATTCAATAACAGACTTGACAACCTGTTGTTTGCTGCAATTGGCAACGCGCCAATTGAATGTGGGTGTCGCATATCCTGGTTGAAACAAATGATAAGCGAAACCCGAAGACACGAGACAAAACGTCTCGTCGCTCGTGACACTCTTAATTAATTGGTTTCGTGCTAATGTTCCCACAAGCTATTAAGCGTCCCTTACATTTCGTTCTGTCCACGAAACATTTCTTTTTCGCAATGAAAACTCCGTTGCAGTCTTTATACTAAATTAGCTCCATTATCCTTACAAAGAAATCACTTTAAACCTTATAAAGAAGTCGTGACTTGTCGTTTACAATTTTCAAAAATAATTCCTGAAAAATTAGTCATTCGTCTCGAAAAGGTACACTTCAACTTTACAATAAACATGATAGTTTTTGGCAAATTTATATGCGATAGGTCTGTTGTATCTTAAGTTAATTTTTTTACAAGTATATAAAAGTAAAAAACAAGTATTTAAAAATATCAAATACATTTTTACATATACTTTGATATCTTTAGAAAATTCTTGTAAAGTTGTATGTTTATGAAAAATTATATATAAATGTAATAATTAATTGCAAGAAAAATGTACTTTTTCATATAAAAATGCAAAACACTGAAACAAAAATGTTTAAAGAAAAAATATGTTTTATTTTAATATCTTAAAGTTATCATTTTAAACTATTAAAAAGAAAAAAAACAGTTTAATTATCAATTATCCAAACATTTAGTTGTTGAAGTAACTAAAAAATGATATTTTTTATAGTGTCTAAATGGATATATATATTAAATTGCATTTATATTTTAAACATTTTATCATTAATATTGTATTACAAAAAGTTACAACTAATTAGAAAAACTTATATTTTTGAATTTTTATTTAAATATTTTTAAATTTTTTAAATATTTATTATATTTTTAAAATATTTATAATGTTTAACGCAAATTGTTTTATTTTTAATTTTTTAATAGTTTAAAAGTGAAACTTTTTTAATATAAATAAGAATTAATTAAAAAAAATTTTCAGTAACAAAAAATGTTACTCTCTACACATGATGGATCTTTTGTGTCCTGAGATGAATTTTCGAAACGTTCTCCTTGGAGGATATACAGGAAGTTGACGACACACAAAACTTGTTCTAGATACCAAAACTTTTTTTTAAAAAAAGAATACAGATCGTTATTTAGCTAGACATTTTTAATATTTCGAGGTGTTTGCGTATCTATAGGGTTTTGTACATTTTTATTAGCTACTTTTAATATCAAAGATCCCGCTCTTGGTTGCGTGCAGCGCCTATCAGTTTTTCCGTGCTAAGTTTAGTTTTGCGGCGCTCCGACAGCGCTTTATCCCCTCTACTCTCATGACTTGCGCACTGCGAGAGTGAACGTTACTGTCTGTCTGTACAAGTTCGAACCGAGCATTATCGTTTTCATAAGTTTTGGATCTGTTTGGCTGTAATAAAGAACAGAGTTATTTTGTACAAGTGTCCGTTGGCATTGCGAGACATTTCTTTGCACACATAACGGCGCAAACACGAGGAAAAGAAGAGAATACGAACACTCTAATCGTGTGTACTAAGGGTTAATCGAATTAACAAGTCTCAACTCTAGTTATAGTTTCAATGCAGAAATTTAGAAAATTTAATTCCAAATTGCATATGTTCGAAATAAGTTAAGCAATATAAGTGCTCGTACGTGATTATAAGAACTTTTTGCATTGTGCTTGCAGTTATCTCTGCCGAAGATGCATCTATGGGACCGGTGTTTGTCAAGGAACCTCCAAACCGGATTGATTTCTCAAATGGAACTGGAGCCGTCGTAGAATGTCAAGCAAGAGGAAATCCACAACCGGATATCATCTGGGTTCGTTCTGATGGAAATACTGCTGTAGGAGATGTTCCTGGATTGAGACAGGTATTGTGTCAAGTTTTAATTTGTTTTTGTAATTAAAATGTCACTTACAATTTACAATTAAATTATTATAGTATCGAAACCAATATCGAGAGAAATTCATGATTCTTTAGAAGTGTATCAAACTGTTTTAAAATAAATGCGCTCTCATACAGCATTTGTTATTCTATTCTATTAACATTAGCAAAACGAATATTCTTAATTAAAAATGTAGGAGAAAGTATATAACTAAAAAAATGCAATATAAATACCACAGATCATCACAATTAGCATACAGAGTAATTAATGTACAGTTTTATACTGTATTTTCTTTATAGTGCAAACTTTCGAAAGTTTGATCTTTTTTGATCCCCTGAATTTTTGTATGAACAAAATATAATTTGATTGTATGAGATGTATATTTAACATTGTATGTGCCCAAATTTACTCGTATTTATAAATTTCAATTCCTTTATTTCATCCTTTTCTATCTATATAGGTGAAATCAAAATCGGAGTTTTATTCCGAAATCAGAGTGATCAAGTGGAGAAGTTTTTTTGTTAGCTAACTCTAGTCTATAAGATCGAAAATTAGTTTTTTCTTATATATGTAGGCAGTGTAGGACGATGAACTATTCGTCTAAATAGCTGCCAATTACTAGTTGTTCCCATATTAAATATCTATCTGCAGTATGTGAATGGAATTATTAAACGCCTATGCCATCCCACATTCATTCATTCACGTAATCGTGAAGGACGCTTTAATTATTTCCAAGCTTGCTGCATGTGTTATTATACTAATTTAGTTTCTATATTCTATAGTTATTGGCCCTTTGTAGGTTATGCCGAACGGAAATTTGGTGTTCCCTCCTTTCCGTGCTGAAGATTACCGTCAGGAAGTTCACGCTCAAGTCTACACCTGTTTAGCACGTTCCCCTGCAGGTTCGGTACACAGCCGTGATGTCAACGTGAGAGCCGGTAAGTGTCAATCTTTACATGTATTCATTAGGCATATATGGTTTAGCCATCTCTATATATATAGAGTTTTATATAAAATGATCAAGAGAAATATAGAGCGCCTTTAAATTTAAACTTAAATAAATTCGAAATTGAAATCGATTTCTGATAAAAACTTAGCTTTCTTTGCATTTAATCAAAATGAATGTATGTATTAGTTAATAAAATATAATTAAAATTATAAAGAAGACGGAAATAAATTTGAATTTTTAACATTTATTTTTGTTTGGCAAAAAAAATATTAAAATTATTTTTAAGGTAAAAGTTTTATTAGACATTGTAACATTTTAATGTAAGCGCTAGAAGTTCTTATTTAAAAGTTCGAATTAATTTTGCGAATAAATACCATACATTTAAAATTAAAATTATATATTTTTGTGGAAATATATGGAATTTTTTTTAATAAGATGGCTAAATATTTTTTTAGGAAATATAAAAATTAATTTTTTTCAGTGTGTAAAAGCACGATTTTTCGTGCTTATTTCTTCTACATTATATCCGAGGTCTTTTGAAAAAATTCCAATTCGGTAAAAGATATCGGTGTCAGTGAGATGATATAAAAGTTTGATGCTAGATATTGCTCTTAAGTACATTACAATCTGCCGCCGCCGTTTATACAAAAAATATATTCGATTCCTCCAGTCTCAATCTGCTCGCAAGTAATTAGAAAATTGCTCTTTGCATAATCAATGTAATCCAATTTTAAATGATGTTATCGTACTGTTCGTGCAAAACTAAAAATGCTTCTGAATCATATAGTGATGTCATTAAATCTGACGTCAATGTGCTTTATCGACCGCAACACAGTTTCTAGTTGCATTCTTATCTTTTACCGGTTAAATATAATTCATTTTTTACAGATTTCTAAAAAGAATTTTTTAGATAAATATAAATAACAATAAGTAACAATAATTATTTAAAAATGCTATATTATTATTATAATTGTTAAAAATATTACATATAAGTGACAAATATTTTGTAAATATTAATATATTAATATAGTAGAGAAAATAAATTTAAAAGAAAAATATTTATTTTAAAGTATTTTTACAAAAAATATTCATATTTTCTTAGAGCTGTTGAGGCTGGAGCAAAATAATTCCCGACGTACTGTAAAAATGTTATTATGTATACGAAATTATAGTGGTGGCGCAGTATTACGACACCGACGTCAATAAAGAATACGCGATCCGTGGGAACAGTGCCATTTTGAAATGTGTCGTTCCTTCTTTCGTCGCTGATTTCGTCAAAGTCCTATCCTGGCATACGGATCAGGGAGAGGAATTCGTGCCTGGCGATGATTTTGGTATAAACAGAATTAGGATTTATGAACTGAATCAACCGATCTCCTTACCTCCAGGCGAGCAGAAAATTTTGTCGCATTTTGATTTATATTGATATAAAATTAAAAATCGTGGATTTTCTGATTTTATTTAGAAAATATCTAAAATTTTATAAATACAAAATTCACATTTATAAACGCATTTAAAAAAAAGATATATTTAATATTTTTATTTAACTTTTTATTCTGAGTCGCACCGAAATTTTGCCGACACAATTTCCCAATTCAGTTACGCCCTCTCGCACAGAGACAATTAAGAAATAATGTCGTTATTGTCCGGTCATATATTCCAGTTCGAGGGCACAAATGCATCGTGTCGTTCGGTTGAGTGACTGACACCATCCGTGTGACTCGGCCGCTTCTCGTATATTGATCTCAATTGCCACGGTAACAAAATGCAAATCCATTTGGAACGTTGCGACGAGTGTTGCGACGCGAAAGTATATGGGTCGTTCACTTTCCACGGTCAATACGTGTATATATTTTATATATACATATATATGTGTATGCATCGTCACATTCATCTCGTTAACGTTATATCCAATACGATATATCTAATGTGTTATCTGAAACGATCGGGTATTTGACCATTGTCAGCTATCTCTCTCATTTTTCTATTAAATCCGGAGTATTCACTTCTGACGCGCCGTCTATGTATTTTAAATCCGTCAGTACGTTTAATAATATTTATCTTCAGTCTGTTCCCTTTTCTGTGTTCTAAAAATTAATAATAACAACACAATAATTGATCATAATAACAATAGAAATAATAACGAGAATTTTTATAGTATTTTAAATTATTTTTTAATTGTGCATAACATTAATATGTCTCATTATTGCATTATCTAGTATTTTATAAAAATACAAAAGCAGTTAGTGCATTAATTACGAAATAATTGTCCTTGTAATTATAATTAAATTAATTTTATAAGAGCGCGAGAGAAATTGTTATAGTTTTATTTAAAACTTTTTTTAGAATGTTGTATCGAAGTATCTATAGTGTATGTATGTACATATACACAATGCACGCATATAAAATCAATCATAAGATGCGACAATAATTCTGCTCGCGGAGCAATGGCGAAACATATCGCCCAAAGCTGCCGTCAACGTCGTCGACATTTCATTCGGTTTTCGAAAATTAATTTATATTTGAAAAAAAACTTTTTATGAATGTATATCTCGTACCGTGTAAAGATAATATGTTAAAGAGTCGAGCAACTTGAAGCGATTACAGAATACGATATTCTGTTGAATGTATTTCCAATCGTTATGAAAATAAAACCGACACGAGTGGACGTTATCGTTATACTCAGTAGACAAATCGGGCTGGCATAGATTATGTTGATCATTTATTGCAGTGGTACATCAGTATTATCAGTCTGAGGTCAACAATGAGTACGTAATACGCGGCAACGCGGCCATTCTCAAGTGCAGTATACCGAGCTTCGTTGCAGAATTCGTTCAGGTTATTGGCTGGCAGGACGATCAGGGGAATTCTTTTGATCCGGATCAGGATAACGGTACAGTCCGAAACTTTTAGGAAATTCGGGAAGTCGGAACCTGCGTGGGCAGCAAATGATGTATTGGTCAACGTCGTCGATGTCGCGTTCGGAAAACGTGATATATTTTTTTTCATTTTTCTGATCGTACATTATGTATCGTAAAAACTCACTAATATTTTATTCAAATTAATTGAAAAATAACTAATCTAAGAATAATTTTTAATATCAAACTCACTAATCTGTATTTAAATAATGATTAGGACACGAGTACAGAAACGAGTTTGATTTTATTTAAGACTACGTAACTGATTTCTCGGGTAGATCGAATCCGCGAAGCTCCTACCTACTATCTAAGAACCAGTTTCCATAATTATATAGAGGAGCATAGGATCAAATTGTATAATACTAGCTGCTGGAGTGCAACTCTAATGTTGTAATCTCTTTGATAGTAATCACCTAATTTTCTCCAGAGAAATGTGTTTCGTTCTAAGGAATAATTGAGCAAACATATGTAACAAAGCATTGTCTACAGCGATGTGTACGTTATGATAATAATTAAAGAATGTTATGCAGCGTTCTGAACCGAGAAAAGTGTTTCTTTTTGATTAGGCATGCAGCAACGTAACGCGATGTTCGAAAGCACGCGATGTGTGATGTATAGCCACACAATGCGCTATTATAATACGCCATTATCTTTTGCAGTCGTGACTCAGTATTATGAGGCGGAAGTTGTATCGGAATACGTGATACGTGGAAATGCGGCTATTTTAAAATGCACCATACCGAGCTTTGTCGCCGAATTTGTGTCGGTCGAATCGTGGGTGGGAAGCGATGGTTCGACCTTCAGACCGTCCACTGATTATGGTATGATGAACGTACATACATGTTTTTTTTCTGCATCTAGCGCATTTTTCTCTTGTCATTCATTCTAGAGCAGAATCCTGAAGGGGATGATACGCTGGAAAGATATTTATTTTCTCCTATTTCTCTCTTCATTTATCTATTATAATTGAAGAAAACTGATATCAGTTATAATGAATATTTATTTAGTAACATAGAATATTTATTTAACATTTGTTTGAAGCTTTCTTTACTAAGAGAGAACTATTTTTTTAGATCTAAAAGTATAATCCAATTAATGCGAAGAGAATTTCTAACAGTTGTAAGATAAATATTCTGCTGAATGCGGCCATTGCTAAAGCCGATATGTATATGAAAAGTTGAGAACTTATGCGATTGCTAAATTACTATGATGTCGAAAGAAAAAATGATTTTAAGTAATTTTTATTATGATCACTATATATAATCTTCTTTGATAAAAAGAAATATATTTATACGATATAGGTTTTGTTGATGTTTTTATTAAATTTTTATAAAAATATATTTGCGCTCGAGGCTGGATAAATTATTTTAATCGACGTGCAATCATATTTCTGAGATAAAAATTTATTTATAATACATATACATGTATTAGTCTAATATCTTTGACCGTAATTGGCGTTTCTCGTATTTATTATAATTGATAAATTATTCTATTTACTTTGAAGCAATTATTAGCATACCCGTGATATTCTGAATATTTCATTTTAATTATATATATACTAATATCTATTATATTAAATCATTTTGATGAATCTTGATTAATTTATAGTATGTGTGTAAGCGCTGTACAATTTGTACGACTGATAAGCACGTCAGTTAATAAGTACATACGATGAGTACGCAGAGCGAGGAAATTCTCTTTCCGGTTGTATCACCCCTGTCTCTCCCTGCTACTCAGACACCCTGTCCCCTCGCCCAACTTTGTCAAAGTTCAAAGTGGCACGTGGTAACGATTCGTTTCCGCCGGCCACGCGGTCTGATCTGACGGCGACTGAACGGCGGCGGCAGCATATATATACGTGAGAGTTAATGAACCATCCGGTGGCTCTCACGCCGCGAATTACGATAGGCCTAAGAAAATAAGCCGACACCGTGTCAACGAACGTGAGTGTAGCTAAGTTCGAGAAGTTGCGTAGGGAAAGTTCTTAAATTCTCGTTCCAGCATGGTGTAATATCAGGATCCAGTAAGCATATTTTAACAATATAAGATAATGTGTGAAATGCGAGAGAATAGAAGCGATACTTTCTTGGAATTTGATTTACGACTGCATTATCATAGCTTGTTTCGCATTATTTTCTCGATATACAAAAATATCCATGGTACAGAAAATTTACTATTTTCTCGGTACTATTTTCTCGGTACACTATTTTCTCGATATATAAAAATATTCATGGTACAGAAAATTTTCAAATTATTCCTATAGTTTTAATTAATTTTTATTTTAATAAAAATATTGTTTCTTGATTTAAATATTTTTCTAAAAAGTTTAAACTTTCTTGTTTATAAATGTCTAATTATATCTTCTTTCTTGCAATTTATTTGCAAAAAACTGAAAAAACGTATTTTTCATCTAAATAATATGAAAGATTAAAAGCGATAAACATATATGTACTCTGTTCTACACACAATGGGAGCTATTTTTAAACATTGCGACCTTTCTTATTGATTAAATTGAACATGTACTTATTTTAACATGTATCCCCCATATATAGTCGTCACTCAGCCTTACAATCCGGAGATTTTGACCGAATACGTTATAAGGGGAAACAGCGCGATATTAAAATGCAGCATCCCTAGTTACATCGCAGAATTTGTTACTGTTGAGGCATGGATTCGCGAAGATGGCGAGGTCTATCTACCGGCAGATCTTACGGTCGCACAGGGTACTACAAATTCCATTGGGCGGCCTTTAATTATTTTAACCATCCACCAAAAATTGTATATGGATTAGGATGTTTATTGTTAATTTTAATAGAAAAGTATACTTATGTAAAATAAATAACTCAAGAATTTACAGTAGGACTCTGGAATTTGCAATAACTTAACTTGTTTTTTAATTAAAAAAATAATTTATAAATTAAGAATATTGACAACTTATTTTTATTTTTGAATATTGACAACTTTTTTAGATTTCTAGTAAAATCAATTAGCCATTACAAATGCATTTAATTTTACTTGAACTTTTTACTTTGCAACCTAATTCATATATGCGTATATTGTATTTACAATTTGCTGTGGAAAATATTTGTCGCTTATTTATGTTTACTAACGTTGTTAACCCAAGTATTTGTTTTTCTTACGATCCTATTATTCATGTACAATAATTTTATTTTCCGTCGATCCGTCTATTTAACTCTTTGAAGCATATATTTTTATAAGAATGCACACAAAAGGAGTTTTATGATGTATAATAAGACATTTTTTGTTAAAAAATGGCAAAAAATATTAAAAAAATTTTTTTAATAATTGATTTAACTGAATGATCATATAAAGTGGTATAAATTAATCGTATAGATTTCATCATTATATAACTAATAATTAAATTGTCAAATTTCTTCGAAGAAACGATTTATTTTTCACCGTGTCTCAGAGAGTTAATACATTGCCGGCAGTGGTTTCGCAGTTCTACGTTACCGAGGCCGAAAACGAGTACGTGATCCGAGCTAACAGCGCGATCATGAAATGCAAAATACCGAGCTTCGTGTCCGAGTTTGTCCAGGTGGATCAGTGGGTGGCCGACGACGGGACGATTTACACGGCCGGTCAGGAGTACGGTATGATGCCGGTCGTTGTCGACGTAATGTTGTGTATTATTGTCGGCGGGGTAGAGCTTCTCTACTCTCTTATCTCTTATTTCCCCGTTATTCTCATTTCCCACCCTCAAACAAGCTCTTGCACTTTCTTCTCATTCGTTTCCAGGCAATCCGGCGGCTGTCGGTTGCAGTTCGCAGCTCGTTACAAGTTTCAACTTTTACTTTCGAATCTGCTGCAATCCAGTGCACTTGTGCACAATCGCATTTGGAAGTGTATTTCAAATTCCTATTTATATATACACTATTACATCTCTGAATATGACGTCAGAAGTGAGAAATACACAGCAAAAATCTTGCAAAATATGGAAATATATTTCAATAAAATAACATAATTGATAACTGACTTATAAAATACATCGAAAACTCGTCTTTTGCATCGTTAATTAATAAATAACTATGTATATGGAAATAAGTTATGCATAAACAAAAATGTATGATAAACTATAATATTAAAAATTCAAAATAATATCTATAGAAATAAATATAATTTAATTTTTCCTTGAAATAAGAAGATTTCGATATAATGTCATAAGTCTGTCCTATTGATTGTAAATGTTATTTTAATGACAAATATTTCTATTCAAATACAATTTGCAAAAATTATTTATTGTATTTTTTTCTATTTTGATGTTTGGTAATCTGAGATAATAGTAATGAGTGAATAAGGGCGTTAAATAATCATCTGAAAGGTGGATATGAAGACGGATAACAATTTCAATGTGATGAAAAAATATAGCTGTGCAAAATTTTAATGGTTTTTCGATACGGTTCGAGTAGCGTTCATCAAAGTGAAAGAAATTTTTTGATATGATATACCATAAGACTAGCTTTGAGGAATCTCGCGTTGCAGTGGTCCAGCAATTCTACGAGACGAGGGTCATCGACGAGTTTGTCTTACGCGGAAATACCGCAACCCTGAAATGCCTCGTGCCCAGCTTTGTGGCGGATTTTGTAGATGTGATTGAGTGGCAGGATGAGGATGGTTCAACTTATACCGTGAATAGCCAACAAGAAAAGGGTACTTATACTGATTGCACGAAACCAATGTTAACAAAATGGCGAGATAATATTTATAAACTTTTTGTCATATATATCATTTCTAAATTATAATATCCTAATTATATTATAGTGCAATTTTATTCTTTCTACATAGATAATTCTTAATTCTTTATTACTTTACATCTCTTTTATCTTTTTTCCTTGTGTCCTTAAAATTTTTTATAACATATCCATCTTTTAAAGATAAAGCATTTCACAATTAAATTAGAATGTATTTGTCTCAGATGAGTAGAGACGGTTCATTCGTGTAATGTACCTATGTATATGTCTTGTACATATTAGCGTTGTTCGGTAGAATTTTATTATATAATTGAAATAAAGGTTGATGGTCGATGGAATGGAACGCAGGTTCCCGAATAGTTTACCTTTTCGATTCGGCAATCTATAAATGAATAGAGGCAGAGTGTGCAGCCGGCAGTGGTCTCGTTTGGTGTGATCCTCGGATTAGGATAAGCCGGATTAATCGGGTCGAGAAACGAATTAACGCCTGCGCGCGACCAAGTAATTTGATCCACTTTTAGTAAAGAGAGAAGAAGGGTTATTCCCGGTAACATAATCGAATTTACTTTACGGCTGCGCCAGCCAGTGCTTAAGGACATTACAGTAATATGTAATATTAATTAATGAGGTGAAAAGGTATACGAAAAGTTATACTAACGTGTGTGTTAAATTTTATCATATTGTCGAGAAATCATAATTTCATTTCTCTGTACCTAATTTTTAATTACGGAAACGAATATTATTATCCAAAACATATGTTGTATATTTCAAAAACATATAGTAATTAAATTTATTTATTAATAAATTCGTGAGACAAGAGTGATTAAGACAATAAATCTTATTAGCAGAAGTGGTGTAAAATTCGGTTTGTGATTATGAAATAATATTAAGATATACTTAAATTTGAATATACGAGTATGAAATTAAAACGTAACTATTCGTTAAACATGCCGCATATTGATCTTCTTCGATACAATGTACACGAATGAATTTCTATGTGAAATTAAGAGACGGACTGCGGATTTGTGCTAATTTGCAATTAGATTAAGTCGGATTAACTGGATCGATGTCCACGTGCACCGGATGTTGCTGGACTCGACAGGAGCACGACCGGAGGCTGGCTGCAGCGGCTAGCCAGTTTGCAGACAGCCAGACTCATTGGAATTTTAATCGGCGCGATCAAAGCGCACCGGCGATCCTCGGCAACCCAGAACAAACGCCAAACTCTTGTTTTTTCTCGCTTCATTTGCAGTGGTCGCCCAGTACTTTGAGGTTCAGGTTTACGATCAGTTTGCGATACGCGGCAACGCGGCTATTTTCAAGTGTCAAGTTCCTTCGTTCGTGGCCGACCACGTGGACGTGGTGGGATGGATCGATTCCAACGGCGGCAGCTACGTCGCCGACGCACAATCATATGGTAGTAAAAAACTGAAGGGATGCACGCTGCGCATTGTGTATTGTGTTCCCCTGTGTAAACTGGCAGATCGTAAAATTTTATTTGAATAAGGCGCAGATCACCGGACGGATGATCGATCGATCGGGTTATTCGATATCTTGCATGCGCTTTCTACAATTTTCTCTCTTCCTCTTAATGATACCACGTATCATGTTTGTTGGTTTAAGTGTGCGAAATGTATAAGGCGCATGTAATATGATTAGATATCTTCCATATCGTTGCGATGCGCATCGATGTGCCACTTGTTTATTGAACGTATATAACGAATCGTAATGTTGAACATCGATCGCGTCTATTTCAAGACCGGTTGCGCGAGCTGTTCTCTTTGACAGGAACATATTCTTCAGTTGCCATAGACAGTAGAGTTTATTTTAATTCACAAAGAAAAGAGACGCGACGTTGACGTGAATAGGATTCCTGATTACGATATGCTCGTCTCGTCGAGCGGAATTTATCGAGTCAATACCGTCGTAATGATTATGTTATGTATGTACAAGTTTGAAAATAATGTCTGAACCGTTCGTTGAATATCTGTTTTGATAAATATAAATTTTGATAAAGTTTATTATTTTTTATGTTCCATTTTTATTAAACATTCTATAATACACACAATAAAACTAAAACATTTTTTTTAATCAAATAAAGATGTGTTACATATATTATTCAATAAAATAAAAAAAATTATAAAAAAAATTACAGATTTTTTTATATTGTATTTTAAATTAGTACAAAAGGCGGCGAATTACAATTTAAAAAAATTATTTCGTTAAAAAATAGACATGTTTTTAAAAAATAATTAAGATAAAATGAGGAAGCTTTCACTTAAACTAATAATTACATTATTAAATATAAATATTGATCTTATTGTATTGTTTCATATGTATATAATATTTATTTTTTACAGAAAATGTAAATTTTACATTCTAGTCACTTTTTGCAAGGATTACCTATTTAATACATTCTTAAAGTTGTTTTATCCATTAAAATATTCTTAAAATTTCTACAAGTTCTGCGATAATGATGCACATGTCATTCAAATAGGAATTCGTTAAAGCTTCTAATACATTATTTTGTTGACTATTTATCTTCGATCCAATACAATATAATACACAATATCTTCCTCTTTTCTTAGTATAAAATAACACAAATGTATAATATTCACTTTAAATTAATAAAATTAGTTCTAATAATAAAATTCTTCCTTTTTTCTCTCGGCTTATAAATTTGATTAAAATCTACTTGGAAATTACGTAATAAACTGCGTTTATGTAATAAGCAGATAAACGAGATAGTTGAATAAGCTCATACATAAATACACAATTAAGTACATTATTTATCAATCGTAACACCTCTCATCTATAATAATAAAATTAATTCAAAATGAAATTAATGACGTAATTCCTATTTTTATTTTTTAAATAAATCGTATAAATCGAAAAAATTGTCAATCGTACGATGTCGAAATCATAATCAATCGACGAATGATCGACACGTCCTGCCAGGTGGTAGATGTGCGCCTTATGGTAAAACCGGAAATCGGTGTCTGGTTGCAGTTGTCGGGCAGCGGTATGCAGTGAACGTGATGGACGAACACGTCCTTCGGGGGAACGCCGCAATTATCAAGTGTCACATACCGAGCTTCGTCGCCGAATTCGTCGAGGTTGATTCTTGGATCGAAGACGAGACCACTGATATATATCCTAGCGCCGATTACGGTATATAACAAGGCGCAACATTTCATGTCATCTTTACTCTGCTCGAATATCGCGTGAATCTTCTATTTCTATGACACTTGCAATCCATCAAATCGGCGCATCAACTGAAAATTTAATACAAAAATAAACGCATGGAACGCAATAGGAATTCTGTTCTATTTTCGTGTGTATTTATATTATTCTGTTGTCGAAGTTGTATAATTCGTGAGATAATATATGTGCAGAAGATTTTAGAATCAATTTAGAAGCAGATTCTTTGACAAGTTTTTCTTATGGGTTTTTGTTTTTTCTTCTTATATATCTCCGATATATTTTCTATTTTGGTTAAAAGCCTAATGCGTTTTCGTTGCATTATTCGTAAGAGCGATGCATTTCAAGCGTTCGGTAAACGTATAGAATTACAGTTGTCGGTAAGCCATTAGTATGCGGCAATGAGATCAAGGACTCTCTCATGACTGACGTCGTTCGACCATCGTTCGGTAATGACACTCCGTTTCACGATCGCTTTCGCATTCAAGCAAAAATTATCCTCTGCTCGATCATGACAAATAAATAATAATTACAAACGTGCTAGTTTCAATCGCAAGATCCCTAACGAAATACGTGCACAGTGACAATGGCTTTGCAGAAATTTTGACACATGGGAGGGAAAAAAGAGAACGGCAGGAAAAGGGAATAAACTATTTCGCCAATACAAATTTGTAGTTGCGAAATAACAAAAATACCAATCCAGGTCGTTTAAATCGTTCCATCGGCCTCCGCTCTATCGACCAAACACCGTTCGAATCGATATCACGCGTGTGAAATGCAAGATGTATGTTCTCTTGTTTTGATGCCCCTCGTTTCAAAAGTACCGTGCAATACGGGATTTTACGTGAAAATTTGTACGTAAATTTGTACGACGTTGACTGCCGCTGCTCGCGCTGTTCCAGACCTCTCT
This sequence comes from Cyphomyrmex costatus, assembly GCF_001594065.2. Lineage (NCBI taxonomy): Eukaryota > Metazoa > Arthropoda > Insecta > Hymenoptera > Formicidae > Cyphomyrmex > Cyphomyrmex costatus. Next base: position 47,356 of record NW_017276147.1, read on the forward strand.
TCCCCTTTTCCACCGATTTTTTTCCGATCGTTCGATTTGGTCCATCCGTCTCTTCTCACCTGTACCCTCCTCTCTGTGTGGTAGTAGTTAAATGGATGTGGATAGCTTGTGTGTGATCGCATGAAACTAGTTCGCCTATCCAGGAAGTCTCGTTTGTCGATGAAATTTGGCCGCAAAAGCGATCAGATTTGTTAGAGGCGTTGAAGTTTCAACCACAATGGAGATTAACTTTAACGTACAAAATGGATTAATAGCAATTCGTTATATTCCGTTTATTGAGATAATCTGTGTTAAGTGATATTGTACATAGATATTTTTTAGAACCAGTTTCGGAAATTTAATAATAAAGTCTTTACAAAATAATTTATTATCCTACATATTTATAGTATTAATAAATACTGTAGATTTTGTACTTGGGATTATTTTTTGTTCTCTTTACGGTTATTGTAATAAATGCAAAAAATATATAGATTTCCTGGATATTTCAACGAGCAAAAGGAATATTACGCACCATACATTTACATTCGTAAAGAAATGAAGATGTGATTTCGCATAATATCTTTCCTATGAATCTGTAAGTGGGTGCGAGATTCCTTTGCTGTTGTTTGACGAACGTGCTTTGATTCCGTAAAGAATTCGCCGAATTGTCGAAGCGGGAAATTGAAGGGTCCGTGTTCATTCAGCGTTCGGTGAATTCGTATACCGCATGTATGTAGATACACTAAGTAAGAGCATTGTGCTTGAAGTATGGTACACAGAAAGAACGATTTCGCTGGAGTATATAAAAATTTAGTTAGATCTGAAAATAACTTTTTTTATCTTGTTAAAATAATGTAGGATGCTCAAGCTTAATAAGCAAAACGTTTTGACATTCCATAGCAACTATCTTGAGCGTCCTAAATATTTTAATATAAAAATATTTTAATATAGTTTTAAAATAAATATTTTAATGATAAAAAATAAAATTATTTTAGTAAACACACTAAAAATAATATAACATAGATATTATAATTTCGTACTTAACAATAAATGTAATATAACAGTGTTACATAACAGTTACATCGTTGAGTGTGAAATTATAATACTGATGTTATACTACTTTTAATTGATGTTTACTTGATAGATCTGAAAATAATCTTTTTGGCTTATTAAAGTAATACACAGGACGCTCAAATATAATATGATAAAAAAAAGTTTTGACATTTTAGTAAATCTTGAACGTTTTACATATTTTGATAATCTAATAAAATTAATTTTAGATTAGTATCTAAATTTTTATTATTATTAAATTAGTAGCTAATTAGCAGCTAAATTTTTAGATACTTTAACGAAGCAATTTCTGTATAATGTTATATTACTGCCATTCGAGCATCGTGCAATTAAGTTGGGATAATCGACTTCCTCTTGATATTAATAACATATGCGTGTTTGTAATTAATCGGTGATGATGTGCTCATAACCAATTAATTTAATAATATCGCATGACATCAAATAATACGATAATCAGTCGATCGATTATCCCGACCAATCACGTAAGGAGGACTAATGTGCAATGACTAACGTGTACCACTCTGAACGGGTTTAGATGGGAAATACTTGGTGTTGCCATCCGGAGAGCTGCACATCAGGGACGTCGGACCCGAAGACGGATACAAGACTTACCAATGCCGCACGAAGCACAGGCTCACTGGTGAAACTAGGCTATCCGCAACGAAGGGACGTCTCGTCATTACTGGTGAGTGAAAACGCAGAAATGTCTCGTTCCTTTTGTACGGAAATTACGATTCTGATTCAGCATCACTCTCTTTGACAAATGTTTCTCGATCATTCTTCGATATACCAAGCGGAGGAATACATCCTCACTAATCAATGTCCTATATATTTTTATGAAAGAAATCAGAATCGTATTTCTAGTTTCGAATCTGGATACCACAGTTCACACATTTTATTTTACGGATCAATACAAGTACAGTTATTTATGGCAATTAATTTACATAAACGCGTGTATTACAATTGTGGAAGCTAATTAATTATGAAACTATTGTTGTGTGACAATTTGTTTATCTACTAAATTAACTAAATACGGTAATCAGATTAATGTAAATATTAATTTAATATTATAATAGATATAAAATATTTTCCCTATTTCTTTTTTTAAATATCAGTTTATAGATACATCTCTTTCAATTTAACATAAATTTTAAAACGTCAAGTGTTATTACAAGCTATCTATTTCTCTTATTGTGAGGTATCTGGGTTCGAAATTATTATCTAAAAGATTGTTGATTTTCCATAACAAAAGTAAATAAAACTAATATTTCAAGTAATTAATGTAATCTCTTTCAAATTAATTTTTAAATTATTATTATTGTTGTGCAAGATATTGTATTATATTTTCTAGGAAAATCAATTGTCTTTTTGGGTATATAGTCACGTTCTACGAACGTGCAATCGTTTGCGCCAACGAGCTTGATCGACGATTTGATTTTACACTCGATTCCTTCTAAAACGGGAAGGACTGCAATCATTCGATATTTCTGCATCTTTACCTCCGAATTTATTATCTCAGAAAAGCCGAAATGCATGTTCGGTATTTAGCGCGATCAAGCTCGAGGGTGAACCTGAATGCTGGGACAGGGTACCCCTGCGGGCACGCGCCACCGCCCGCCCAAAACTCGACTCTCTTAATATAATCGATTTCGAGAGGAAATGTCCAAAGACAAATGAACGATAAAAAAAAGAAATAAATGTGCGAAATTCTTTCGGAATGCTTTGCGGCGCCTTCCGCGATCTCCGGGCTCTGTCCTTCGCTCTCGCGTGGTAAGTTTACGGAACATGTTCTTTCAGCCAAGAACTTCTCCGTGTGGATGCTGCACATAGCTCTATATGTAGTAGTCAACGCAGCTGAGCTCCGTTTCATGCTGTGAATTAAGCGGAATCGATCGTATAATTAGGCGGCGTCGTCTTTGTTCGTTCTTGCAGTAAATGAGCAGGAACATTCAAACCGTTAAGTGCGACAATGATACTAGCCATAATTTCCCCTTTTTAAAAAGAATTCTTTTCAATCGTGTTTTATATTGTTAATTTTTATGAAAAACTGAAATTGTATATCGAACCGAAACACTTTAAATTATTATAGAATCTTATTTTCCATCCTTTTTAATTCATGAATTGTGTCACTACTTCGCTCAATATAGTTTATTGCGTAATTCGGTTAGTTCAGAGTTAAGAAATTCTCTTAGATACTGCGACGGATTTACCGCATCGCAACGCGACATTGAACGCGAAACTACTTTCGCTTCTCTATCGCTTTCGTTTCGTGTAGCCGTTAAGTATCTACACTGATCGGCAGGATGACACCGATAAACGAATTGCTTTGTTCGTATAAGCGGTGCAATAGTGTAGGCAAAGCTGTCAAGTTACGTCAGCGCGAGGCAGTAATCTAGGGGGTTACTATAACTGGAGCAAGATGCAATGTAGCCATAATGACAATGATTGGCGATACGAGCAGGGGGCTTGACAAGTATGTGGCTCTACTGGCTTTTCATTACGCAGAACCAGTGGGCAGTGTACGACCAAAGTTTCCTACGATGGACAACATAAATGGACTTTCTGTGGGCTTGGAAGGCAATATACCGCTTCTATGCCCTGCTCAAGGATTTCCAGTACCATCTCATAGGTACGATACTCTTGATCAGAGTGGAGATTAACTTTTGATTGGGAACTATAACTAAAGAAACATATAAAGTAGCTTGCAGACATGGTTTAATAATTATGATACTTTCCTGTACCTACCTATTATAACGGACAATAATTTATAAAATGACGGAATAAAATTCTAGAACATATAGAACTTGTACCGATGTTGCTGTAATGTTACAATGTTATTGCAATACTATTGGAACGTAGCAAATGTTATTGCAATATTGTTAGAATAATTTGTGCTGTATAGGATTGTAAAGTAATTAGTGAAAAAGTACCAGGCGTGCAAATTATTGTATTGTATTGGTGAAGAGAAGACAATTAGTCTACTCGTGTTAGCTAAAATTGAAATAGATTTATTCAGATTTTAATTGAACAGTCTTTTATCGTTATTTAAAATGAGGTGTTTTATTTATTATAATAACATATGGACATCAACTTGAAAATTACTTTAGAAAAATAACAGAATCTTTGTAATTAAATGCGTATCTCAACTTATATCAGACAATATCAATAATCTTTGTAGTTACATTATTATTTAGCAAACCGTTGTATCGTTTATAATGTATGTGTGCACAGGGGTTCCCTGTTCCTTCTGATTGATCTAGTTAAAGCATTTAGTGTCATCATTCTTGAAGGCAGTCACATAAATTCATATACAATCATGACGTTGAGTCAATTTATCGCTTATCTTTCCGCAAGGACAATTCTTGATTCGTATTAAAATTACAAGTGAGTTCAAAGAATGAGAAAAACAGGAATGGCGTGCATTTTAGAGCCGGTGGGCAGTGTACGCCCAAAGATTCCGTCGACGGACGACGTGCGCGGTTTCCGGACTCTGGTCGAAGACTCCCCTGCCTTGATGTGCCCGGCACAGGGGTTCCCCGTTCCCCTGTACAGGTAGAGACCACAACACCGTTATTACGAGCGAACGCGAATCCTTCGGGATGACCGTTCGTCGCAGGCATACAAGTCCCCAATTATAAACGATATGATCAGAGCCGATCGGCAGTGTGAGACCCAAATTCCCGACAATCGACGACTCCAGGAGCTTCCGCACAACAAAGGATGGCTCGGTCACGTTGATGTGCCCCGCTCAGGGATTCCCTGTCCCCTTGTACAAGTAAGTCGTACTAGGCGAAGTCGTATATATTTTTCTTTATTTCTCTTTTCTTCTTGGGTCTCGTAACCTGTCGCAGAGCCTGTGGGAAGCGTACGTCCAAAGTTCCCCAGCGTCAGTAATATAAACGGCCTCGTCACGTCCACGAACGGAACTTTGCCGCTCCTGTGCCCTGCTCAGGGCTTCCCGGTCCCTTCATATAGGTATTACATCATCGAGTGCCTTGATGTCACTCCGTCCTTAAAGCGAGTCTCACGTTGATTCTCCATTAAGGAATTGCGATTAAATATTCGGTGCTTCTAGTGAAGCTAGGTAATTAGCAATGACGATACATTTGACGTTGCGGCGGTCTTCTTGTGTCATATACTTAATCAATTTCTTTAGCAGTATGGTCTCAATTTTATATTAATATACTCTAATAGAAAGTTTTAACACTATGTATTCATCTTTGAGAACTAGAACCTTTTAATGGAAGATCTTGCTTTTAAGAGTTTTCGGGATCGTTGAATTCAATTTTGGTGTCAGAATTGTAAAATTATAATTTTAAAAAATAATAGATATGGTTACTGTGTAAAACTTGGTTTTTGGAGACATTTTATATCTTTAAATGTAGTATGCAAATATTTAAATGTAATATTGAAAATTTCAAAAGTATAGTAACCACCATCCTAAACTCTCCTAAAGAGTATCAGAAGGCTCACATGTAGTTGGAAAATTCGTATCAAATTTAACATTTAATTTTTGTGTATATAATAGACAGTAACACAAATATTATGTAAAAAAGATTAACGTAACGAATATAATACTGAGACAATTTGTAAATAAACTGCGGAAGCATATTTTTTTAGTAAAATTAACTTTTATGATATATGTTAAATTAACACATATTTTTTATTCATTTATCGTAGAATTTACGTTTTAAAATACACTAACTTATGTTATTATATTTTACTTATAAATTGTATTATTTTGACACTCTCTTCTCTCTAATGATGAATATTAATACAATATATTTGATTAAATCACATTATATTAAATTAATGCTAGGATATGTTAAAAATTTAGCACAAAATTTTAGTGAACTTAAATGAATCAATTTTAATACAAAATGGTTTTTCATATGCACATAATCAAAATCTAAAAGTCAGCTTGGAAAGCAATAATTGTTTACGTAGCGTTGATGAACTTTAAACAAAACCGATGTTATGTTTAGAAATTTGATATTATTTTACAATTAAAATTTCCCAAAACCAAGTTTTATAATAATTTAATTATTTCTTTGTAATTCTGTTTCTTTTTCTTTATATATACATATATACATTGAATCCTCCATTTACAACTTTTTATTTTTTACCTCAGATTCGAATGAAACATAGAATTGCCTTACAGGCTGTTTTATAATAAAAATAAAAAAAAAAAAATAATAATAATCGAGCGAGCAGTTTATAAAATAAAAAGTAGCAATCTCAAATAATGTTGTCGGTCTAGGGTTAAAAATTTTATTTTATAGGTCTATAATTTTATAAATTCTAATATTCTCTCTCTTTCTTTCATTCTTTGTTTATAGATTTCTTATCAAGTTTTATACAATATTATTATATAGAAATGGTCTCTCTTTATATTATTTTCATAATTAAATGTTGAATAAATCCTACATTTGTAGTATTAATCACAATTTGAACAACATCAAAAGATAAAATTGCGCTACGTTTTTATCGTAAAAATTTGTAAGATACGTATTTAGCTTGAGCTTCAGGGGTTCCCCGTCCAGCTATACATAAACAATATTTTTGCTAGCAGTAATACTGTGTACGTACAATTCAATAATGTTTAGAGCCGGTTGGTAGCGTGAAACCGAAATTTCCGACTATAGATGACATCAGAGGGTTTCGCATGATTAAAGATGGATCCGTTACTTTATCGTGTCCCGCTCAAGGGTTCCCTGTCCCTGTTCAAAAGTAAGTCGAAATTCACGAAAATATTTCATTGCTGCGCATCTCACTGTCATCTTCACTTCTCCTCTTATCCTCTTCAATTATCTTCTCTCCCGGACTGCAACTGGCAGAGCCCGTAGCGAGCGCACGTCCAAAACTTTCGAGTATCGTCAACCTGATTGGATTTGTGACGAGGACCAAAGGAAGTTTACCACTTTTTTGTCCTGCGCAAGGATTTCCGCTTCCATCTTATAGGTAGGATAGACAATTAAAACGGTGATTTAAATATGATGATATAAAATCAATATCTGTTTAGAATTTTTTTTATATAATAAGGTAAATGTATTAGTTAATGATTGTTAGTGAACATAACTCAATTATTAGACAAAATAATAAAAATTTTTAATATATTATCCTTTCAGTTATATGTGTGATTTTAAATAAATTCGTTGCTTGTACAAAAAATTTAAGACTAATTTATTTAGAACCGTATATACTATTAAAAACTTAATATTGAAAATTTTTATTTTGTCCAATAATTGGATTATGTCTATTAACTGGTACATTTAACTTAATACGTTAACATAATATTGTAGTAAATTAGAAGAGGCTTATTTTTTAAAGAGGATTTCTTATGATAATTCCTATCATAATATTAAAAAAGTATTAAATTTTGGCATAAAATTATTTGATTAAATAATGAATTTCGAGTTGGTTATCATTTTAATGGGTTTAAAGGGTTCCCTGTCCCCTGGCATACATAAGTGGATCATTGTAATGTCGTCAGCGTTTCTGACACGTTTCCTTCCACGCCCGTGATCTTTTTGTAGAACCCGTGGGGAGCGTACGTCCGAAGTTTCCGACAATGGATAACTCACGCGGATTTATCTCAAACCAGAGAGACTCTTTGACTCTACTCTGTCCTGCTCAAGGGTTTCCTGTGCCATCGCATAGGTGGGACAAGGTTATATCACGGCAGATTTAGATTTTACAAATAAAAAATATAATTGTGTATTGCTAAGAGTGATAGAAAGAACACGAGCATTCGTAATTAAATTTGATTATTTTATGAAATTGCAAATATTTTAAAAATATAGAACAAGCTCATTTTTTCTCACAAGAAACTTTTGTTTATTGTTTTGAATATTTGTTCATTGTTTTAATATTTATTTCGTAATAATATAATTAATATGCCCTGTCTCAGCAATTTTAAATAATAATTTTAAAAAAGAAATAAAATTTGATTAGTTTAAATTATATTATCACATATTTGTTGCAATTGTACAAATGTAGATACGTGTTGTACGCTCGTGCTTTCTCTTTCGCTTTCTTGTAGAACCAGTCGCCAGCACAAAACCAAAATTTCCGATGACAGAGAATTCGCGTACGTACACAGTTCACTGCGATCGGCCGCTGACTCTCATGTGTCCGGCCCAGGCCTTCCCCGTTCCAGCTTTCAGGTATACAAAGCGTCGATGTTATAAGAAAGCGAGTGCGTACTATAGGGAGAGCATATTCGATTGGCGCATGACGGCAGTGCGGAATAATGTAGAAAAGACAAGGAAGGAAATTGCGGACAGATAGACGGTGTATGCACGCTCTGCGTGTTCTCACATACTCTTCTCTTTTAATCTTTCAGTGTCTGTTATCGAATCACCATACGTCAATTTCCGGTGATCGATCATTATACGCGTGGAACATTTACTTTACAAACATAAGATTTGTGTCCACTAAATTTTATTTAAACTAAAATTTAACTATATTGATATAACTATACTACAATTTTTAATTGTTAGGTTTTATTTAAACGTGTACGTTTTATTAATAATAAAAAAATGTCAAATTACAGAGTATATTACTCGTTATAATGTATGTATACAGACTGTTTCATAATTCTTAATTAATATTTCCGGGAATGAAAGAGGATGAAATTTTGAAATAAAAATTATTTTACCACAATTTTAACACCTTTATTTACCGACTTATTACGGATCAAGGACGATTATCTTGTACTCAATCAATTAGATTATGCTAGTCGGAATATGCAGGAGTGCAGCATGCTATGAAGTTTCTCGCGCTTATTACTGTACATTCTCTCAATTAAAATTTTATTATAAGTTTTCATATTAATTAATAAATAAATCAATAAATTAATAAATGTGCAGATAAATATAAAAATTATCTATTCGTTTGTTGATTTATTTACCTATCTTATTAATTAATATGAAAAATTATAATAAAATTTTAATTGGGAGAATGTACAGTAAGGAATCCTATGGTATGCTACACTCCCGCGTACTCTAATTGGACGTAATTTGACTTATCAACTTTAGTTATTAATAACTTGGTAAATAATGGTCTTAGTCAAAATTGGGATAGAAATTTTTAGTTCAAATTCTCATCCTCTTTCATTCCATAAATATTAATCGAGAGTTATGGAATATATCCTATATACAAGTAGCGTAAGTTAAAGAAAGTGTCGCAATTATCGATATGTCTTTGGTATCTTCGAACTTTCATAGAACCAGTCGCAAGTGCCCGTCCGAAATTTCCGTCGCTGGCGGACTCGCAGGGATTCAAAGTATATTTAGATGGCGCGATGACGTTATTATGTCCTGCTCAAGGGTTCCCCGTCCCATCGTACAGGTAAAGACATCTTTTTTTTCTTCCGCAAAAAGTGATCTTTTCCATCAGAACCAGCATCCAGCACACGACCGCAATTGTCCGGCTCGAGTGATCTTCAACGATTCAGCATTTCTTCGCAAAGAGGTGTTACTCTCCTTTGTCCTGCTCAAGGATTTCCGGTACCTTTCTATAGGTAGGCGTTTGTGCATTATTTTCGAAGAGATTAAGAAATCAAAACCACACATTAATACATAATATATATATATTTTAATAGTTATGCACCTCCCAAAAATAGACTTTGATGGCTCGGGATAAGAGACTTGTAGCGTCTCACAGTTTTTGAACATGGCCGGAGAAGCTACCGCGTCTCCTGATACATATTTTTCGCGTTTTTCTCTCAACATTCCACAACATTATTTCGTCAAGTAATTAATTGCTGAACTATACTTGACCTAATTTTACGATTTGTCTTAGACTTTTCTATTCGTAATTATAAAATTTAGAAATGCTGTTACTACGTCTCTACAGTATTTTCATTTTCTCGCTGTCGATACAGAATCGTTCATCGTTGTTAACGAGGAGGGTAGACCCTATTCCAGCATAGTTAGAATAATCTGGTGCCGCCAGCTTTGCGTATATCGAACTGTGTCTAGCGTTCTGTTTTTAGAACCCGCGTCAAGCACCAAGCCTCAGTTTCCATCTGTAAACGACGTTGGGCTACGCGTTACAAAAGGCATGGGCTTTACGTTGTTATGCCCAGCTCAAGCGTTTCCGATCGCCATGTATAGGTAGGTTCATGTATTGGTCGATCTGCCACTATTGTCGTGGAGAGAGGAGAATCAGACGGAGAATATCTGAGGGCTTCTTCTCCCTGAGGATGGCTACTCTGTCCCAGTATCGATTTCTTCCGCGTAAAATGAGATTTGCGATTTATCTCACTTTTTATTTTGTTTGCGACAAAAATTTTAATGACTTCTTCATTAATAACGCAATTTAATACGTATTATAATTCATATTCAATACTAATTAATATTATCAATTTGATGTATCATTTCCGTAATGAAAAGATTGATTTATAATTTTGAACTTAATTCTATGTATGTTAATAGTATGTATTAATGTGTCGAGGTTTTGCATTTGACAAAAGTTTGATTTGTAGAACCGGTTGGTTTCGCAAAGCCCAAGTTCTCCACTATCGATAAGAGCCGTACATTTGAGATCGCGGAAGTCCAAGGCGTGACACTGCAATGTCCCGCCCAGGCGTATCCCGTCCCAGTCTTCAAGTAAGTTTGCGGGCGTAAAGTGCGTGGGGGATCATCGATTTCCTATACAGTCGAACGACTCGGTATTCGCTCGTTTGTATTTTTGGTTACGTAGAACCATTGTCGAGCTCGAAACCGAAATTAACGGCGTTGGACGTGAAATCGACGAATCCGTATGCGATATTGGGCTCCATCGTGACTCTCTTGTGTCCCGTTCAAGGGTTTCCCGTGCCAGCATTCAGGTAAATTGCCCTTTAACTTAATATTCGTCAGGGCTATCCTCGCCGTCTGTCTTGGGGTGGTCTTTGATTTCGTCGGTGGTGGGTGAAGTCATCAAGGACACGTCATAGCAGGTGATTATATTCCCCCAGTGTTTCACGACGATTGCTGAGCACTGGATAGTCAATATAGCTTGTTTAATTATTATGGAGTTACCTTGTCCCGGTGTAGGGTTTCTTAGGCCTTCTAAGTTTCTTAAGAAGAATAAGATAAATCATTCTACAATAAATGTCGTTTTGGAATTGTCAGTTCAGCAAAAGAAATAATTTCGTTCAATTCATAGTTGTCTATTTTATTATTGAATGTTGCGATTACATTTCAATCGAACGAATAAATATGTCGAATATCTTTGACTTCGTATAATAATGACTTCGTATAGTAATGATTTCACGAATCTGGTTCTTTTTTTAGAACCGATTGCCAGCACGAAACCAAAATTTCCAATGACAGAAAATTCTCGCACTTACACAACGTACACGGTGAAACGTGAGCAACCTCTAACTTTACCATGCCCAGCTCAAGCATTTCCAGTACCGAATTACAGGTATATCAAATATATAAAGATTGTCTGAATAGTTATTGATTGACTGATGCACGGTTACGTGGTACAGAAAGTGATTGAGTAAACACGAGGGAAAGTGGACATTGAAGGGCAGGAATCGATTTTTCCTTCCGGCTTGATCATGTCCTTGTTATTTAAATTACATTCAGATCCCGCTTAATTTCTCTCTGTCCTCGGAATTTCTTCAGCGCAGAAATTTAATAACCATCGTTTTCTATCTTTATATTCAGGATTAATTGATTAAAAAAAAGTATACGCAGAGAATTTTGTGTAATATAAATATTTGAGATATAAAGTACTCTTTTGCGTTTTTTATATCTCGAATAAATTTTAAGAGAATAAACATGTTCATTTCTTTGTGTGAGTTATATTTAAAAGATTTTTCACAAAAATCAAACAAACGTAAAAAATTAAATTTTCAGGAATTAAAAAAATTCCATTTTTATACCGTTCATTGTATAAATATGGTAATTTTTTTCTGGACGTAATAAATATAAAAACAAAGTTTTAAGCTCTGATAAATCTTTTGAGAATTCATTTTAAACAAATAATAAATCACTTTATATGTGTCGTTGCGAAAATTTTTTATTTGTTGTATATCTATGTATTCTATAATATTTTACATTTATCTTTTTTGTTACATCAATAATTGATATAAATTGGTGCGAAGACCGTTATATAGTAAACATGACAGAAGAAGGAAATATATTATTTGAATATAAAATAAAACAATAATTTTTTAATTTTTTATTTGTAAAATTTTACATATTCTTAACACAAAAATATTTTATATTTAATTGTTTTTATTTAATTTTTGTTGGAACAAAATTGTTTAAAATGTAATGCTATTAACAGAGAAGGCATCATAATCCAAATAAAGAAAAATGGATCAACTTATTTAGTTTTTTGTCAGAAATTCTTCAATTATACAACATAATAATTTTTATGCAGTTTAAAATATAAATACATTTTTTACAAGGAACATTTTATGTTCTTGTATTTGAAAAACAATTTAGTTTTTGATCTTGCTTTTGGTTCTTCTACGGGATACCCAGTTCCAGCGTTCGAAACGTATCATATAATATCAGTACGTGTGACCATCTAACGTTTCCTCAATGTAGAGCCCGTATCCAGCGCGAAACCAAAATTTACGAATGCTGACATAAAAGTGGTGAGACCGACACCGAGCTCCAGCGCGGTGTCGATGACTTGTCCCGCTCAAGGGTTCCCTGTTCCAATTACACGGTCAGTACTAGTTTCGTGCCTAACAAGCCTTATTTTTCGTCCTCGCGTACTTCGTAGAACCGACATCAAGCGCGAAACCCAAATTGCCGAGTGTGCGTAAAGTTGAATTCATGGAGGCTAGGGCGTATGGTGCAGCGAACCTGATGTGCCCCGTGCAAGGTTACCCTGTTCCAATTTCAAGGTGAGACTTGAATATATTTGGTGCACATTTTTTACAATTGTATTAAAGTAATTGACACTTTGACCGTGCGTTCAACATTGAATTTCCGTCGTCTAATAATTTTCAATCGCAGAAGATTTCTCTCTTGATTTCTTAACTGATAATGCTCTTGCTGTTCGTGATGTCGCGAGTTGCGACATAAAAATGATCGTTTCCGTCACGTTGTCTCTCGTAGAACCAGTCGGGTTTAAATCGCCGATTTTCTCCACCGATGACACTCTTAGAGCCTATCCTAGACGTATGGGTACGGATGTGGTGCTTGCCTGCAACGCTCAGGGATTTCCTATCCCAACCGCCAGGTAATCTCGCATAAGAGGTGCTTACGCGATTCAATTTTCGTCGATTTCAGAGCCGATAGGTGCCAGATCGCCTAGATTAACGTCGGACGATTTAAGTCGTACTATCGGAAGACACGAAGGACAACCCATTAGTATTTTTTGTGCTGCCCAGGGAAGTCCTGTGCCGACAACTAGGTAACAGCTTTCAGATTCATAATTGACAAAGATTGTCTTTGTGAAAAGAAGTTTCGTATTGATGTGGATAAGAGTGGAAAGAAATAAAATTTTATATCAATTAATCAAGATCGAGCTTCGTTTTTGCGGGGAGACCCTGTTCTTGCGCAAGGTATAGAGGTTGTGTGTGAAAAAATATTTTCTAAATCAATAAAAACATTCTTTAGAACCCGTTGGAAGCAAAGCACCTGCCTTCGCGGGTGACACAAAGTTATCTTTGCTGGTGCGAAAAGCGAACATGGACGTTAGTTTATCTTGTAATGCTCAGGGTCATCCTCCTCCGATATCTAGGTATGAGATTATTACAGCATTATTAATTAATACAAGGGAACATTGTTAAAACAATAAATATTTTTATTCTTAGAGAAATGCTTCTAAATTTCATAAAAGAACCGTTCTATTAAAAGATAAATTTAACGTATAATTCATAATAATTCGTTATTAGCAAGGGAAAGCCCTGTCCCCGCTTCAAATATACGAGCAAAAATTGGATTCGTAATAATGGCAAGTCGATATTCTTTAGAGCCCGTCGGAAGTAAGGCGCCTGCCTTTGCCGGCGAAGCAAAGATATCTTTATTGGCGCGGAAAGCGAATGCAGAAGTCAGTCTTCCGTGCAATGCCCAAGGCCATCCTCCTCCAGTGTCTAGGTACGACATTTAATAAGGATTCAAGTAACATCGATCTTTAAAAGTGATAGCCGCTTTATTCCATAGGCAATATTTCTTTGTCTATAAAAATGAAAATATTAGAATTCAGAAACGATTTTAATACATTTTAAAATACATACATGCAATTTATATATGGGTGTATTAAAATTTTATTTTTAGCACTGTTATATTATTTGCAGTATTACATTTACTTGTTACATAAAGAGGAAGAAATTTGATTGATTTTTCTTTCATATCTTTCACGGAACAATCGTTGCGAAAAGTCAACGAGGGGAACTCTGTCCGAGGGTTCAGTTATAAGCATATATCTATATTTTTCGTGACGTCTTTTATTTTCTCATTTAGAGCCGATGGGGAGTAAAGCGCCCGCATTTATAGGAGACGTAAAAACATTCTCCTTTGTTCGTAATCGCGGATTGGAAGTGAGCATGCTATGTAACGCGCAGGGGCATCCTATTCCTTTAACCAGGTACCTGATAATTAAATTGTCATTAACGATTCATTCAAGTTACGTGACATATGCGCTTACGTAATTCAATGTCTCCGTACAACTGTTAGTAATGGGAATTTAATGATTCTCAGTGTGATTATTTAGATTTCTTAACTTTTGAAATATTGGAATCTGATCAATTATGCGATGATTGCTTCATGCCGCTCGATGTAATTAGAACCAGTTGCCACGAAGAAGCCGAAGTTCTCGAGCGAATCAAAGCTGGCTTGGTACGATCGCGTTCGAGGAGACAATTTGACTTTGTTGTGCTCCGCGCAGGGGTTCCCAGTTCCTACGTATAGGTACATGTGCAAATATTCTAGAGCGTCAAATAGAGTGATGATTGTCGCAGCATGCGAGAGGAATCTTATTTCATTCTTTATCGTACAATTAGAACCAGTCGCCACAAAGAAGCCGAAATTTTCGAGCGATGCAAAGTTTTCTGGATATGAACGTGTTCGAGGAGACGATCTGACCCTGCTGTGTCCCGCGCAGGGGTTCCCAGTTCCCGCGTATAGGTACATGCACGTGAACTGTTTAAAGCTGTAAATAGAGCGATAGAGAATTATTGCAGCATGCAAAGGGAATTTAATTTTCCGGTATTTAATTAGAACCAGTCGCTACGAAGAAGCCGAAATTCTCAAGCGATGCAAAGAAGGCCTGGTACGATCGCGTTCGTGGAAACGATTTGACTCTATTTTGTCCCGCGCAGGGGTTCCCAGTTCCAACGTATAGGTACATGCACGCAAGTATCTAAAACGTATATAGAGCAATTGGTCATTCGCGCAACACGCGAGAAGAGATTTATTTCTCTGCCTGTCATGTAATTAGAACCGGTCGCCACGAAGAAGCCAAAGTTCTCGAACGATGCAAAGCTAGCTTGGTACCATCGTGTTCGAGGAGACGATCTAACTCTGTTTTGTCCTGCGCAGGGGTTCCCAGTGCCAACGTATAGGTACATGCACACAAGTATTAAAGCCGTAGATTGAGAAATAAGTGATTCTCATAGCATGATCGTGTCTGTCTATAAATTGTTAGAGCCAGTGGGAAGCAAAGCGCCGACGTTAACGGGGACTCTGAAAGGAGGTTGGATGAATAGCAAAGCTGCTTCTAGCGTTGTACAGTTTTGCCCTGCGCAGGGCTATCCAGTACCTTCGTTTAGGTAAATTCGCATTTTTGTTTCTTTTAATTAAAAAAAAATCTTTTCTTTATTCTCTAGTTATTTTATTTTCCATTAAATACCATTATCTACATGTATTTGCGTTTGTATTAGTCTTTCAGTTATTGTCTTATCGATTGTTCTAAAATTAATACGAGTCATATGGCTTAGTTTCATCGATTCATATAATTTTATCAGTCACAGAAGGGTTCCCTGTCCCTTTAGAGATAAAAGACGATTCTCTTTATCGCATGTTTCTTTATATGTTAGAACCTGTGGGCAGCAAGGCGCCTACATTTACGGGCGATGTGAAAGGTGTGTGGATGGAAAAAAGCAGAGCATCCAGTGTCGTATTACCGTGTCCAGCACAGGGATATCCCGTGCCTTCCTTTAGGTATAGCTGTTACATATATTACAAAAAGAGCAACACATTTTTTTTATTTTATAGTTAAAACTAAAAATCAATTATATGAATCAGGAAGAAGTTATTCCTTTTCTTTTCACATTTTATCTCTATGCGCCGTTTTCTGCTCCGATTTTCCGCTCCGTTTCTCGCTAACGAAGGGGTCTCCTGTTCCATCAGAAAGGTTACATAAAAACACGACAAGCGTCGAGTAAAAATATCAACTTGCTGAGCAATCGTTGCATAAATGATTAGAGCCAGTTGGAAGCAAAGCGCCAGCGATAACCGGCATCGTGAAGGGCGTGTTGCTAGAGATCGGAGCGCGATCTGATGTCGTATTATTTTGCCCAGCGCAAGGCTATCCTGTACCCTCTTTCAGGTAATGGCATAAAGCGTAATTAGATCCGATGTTAATTTAGGTTATACTCTAATTTAATCTCTACAAGATTTATCTCTGTCAAATTAAATTAAAAATTTTTTACATTTTATTTTATTATATTTGGAATTATTCAATTCGTTTCAATTTGTTGTTTATAAAAATAAAGGCATTAATCTTCTTTAAATTCAAATAAAACACTAATAAGCTCGAACATGTGAATTAGTTAATATAGGAATAAGCATGTATGCTTAATTTTATAGAATCCGAGTTTTTTTTATCATGTACGTTTGTAATCGTCAGAGCCAATTGGAACTAAAGCCCCGGCTCTCAGCGAGTTAAGAGCTGGATGGTTGAAGAAAAGAACGCACTCCAATGTTGTGTTGTC
This sequence comes from Cyphomyrmex costatus, assembly GCF_001594065.2. NCBI lineage: Eukaryota > Metazoa > Arthropoda > Insecta > Hymenoptera > Formicidae > Cyphomyrmex > Cyphomyrmex costatus. The sequence continues at coordinate 64,301 of NW_017276147.1, forward strand.
GTGCCCGGCGCAGGGATATCCTGTACCCTCCTTTAGGTAATGACATAGCACAGGAAAAATACAATTAGATCCGACACGTTCTAGAAAACTTGTATCTCAATTTAAAATCGATTACTTATTGCTTCACTACCCTCGGATTATTGTTTGGTTTGCTTTAATTTATTGTTCTTGACAATAAATACAAGCATCGATTTGTTACTTCAATCTGGATCTATAAAAGATTATCTTGAGCTTGAATAATATATATATATGGAAAGAATGGTTTTGCCCTGAAGTATCTAAAAATTTAGCTAAATATATATCTGAAAATAATTTCATTGGACTATCAAAAGTAATTATGTAGGATATTCAAGGTAGTTAGAATGTTAAAATTTTTGCAATGTTGTTTAAGTTTTCTACATAATTATTTTGATGGTTTAACAAAATTATTTTCAGATCTGTATACCCCCTAACTAAATTTTTACATATTTTACCAAAATCGTTCTTTCCATATATGATTAATTTTATAAGATTCAAATTGGTTGATTGCATGAATTTGTAATCGTCAGAGCCGATCGGAACTAAAGCCCCGGCTCTCACGAATGAAATAAGAGGGGGATGGCTGAAGAAGAAAGCGAGTTCAAGCGCAGTATTACCATGTCCGGCGCAGGGATATCCTGTACCCTCTTTTAGGTAAAATTACCGCAGATAATGAACACTCTTGCGTGCCACTTTTTCTGATTTTTCGATCGACTTTTGTTCGCTAGAACCGGTCGGCAGCAAAGCGCCGGCATTGACAGGCGATTTAAAAGGCGGATGGAAGCAAAGAAGGGCGGGCTACACGGTCATATTGTTCTGCCCAGCTCAGGGCCACCCTGTGCCCAGTTTTAGGTAAACTTCATTAACGCAAGAAAAAATGTGTAATTTTGAAAAAAGCGGGAAATTTTTTCTTGAGGAAAAAATTTTTTCAAAATATTTTTTTTTATAATAAATGAAATATTTTCTTTATTTCCGGTTTTGTTTGAAACATTTTCGTTTTCTAAATCGTTAGAACCGATCGGAAGTAAAGCACCGGCGCTGATTGGCGAAATGAAACGCGGGTGGAAAGAGACGATTGCGAGATCCAGCGTGGTATTGACGTGCCCTGGTCAGGGCCACCCTGTGCCCAGTTTTAGGTAACGATATTCTCGCGCGATTTTTGTTTTATGAGAGATTAAGGCTCGATTGTACCAATGTTACTTTGATTTTAAATGTGAGGCTTAAAATTTTCTTTCTCTTTTTAAAGCCGAAAAATGGACTGAGAGGGAGAGAGAGTTCTAAGTCTCTCTAATATTAAAGTAACGTTAAAATAATCGGACCTAAAATGTATTGTATGTACATACGTCGATAGAACCGGTCGGCACTAAGGCACCTTCGATTTTGGGAGAAAAGGGCAGTTTGATGGAAAGGCGCACCAATACACATATCGTGATTCTCTGCCAAGGGCAAGCTTACCCTGTGCCAGCGTTCAGGTAAATCACATATGAGCGAATTATGCCGAATGATTCTTTTCTTAATCGCGTCAGTAATGATATCTATTGGAAATAAATTTTAGGATAACTTTTTATTTTTCTACGTTGAAAAAATGTTTTGGTACGTATGTATAAGTATAATCATTTATTTTGTTAATGTATGACTAACGAAAAGCTTCCTTACTTTTTAATTTAAAAATTGTGTTGCTCCAATCACAATTTGGTTATTTTAACAACATAATTTTTTAATAAAAAAGCAAAAAAGTTTTTATTATCCTTATATAGCAAAATAAATATATAGTTATACGTACCAAACATTTCTCTCCGTGTAATATATTTATACAACAAAGATCTGTAATTTATTTGCGTAAAGAACCGGTAGGCAGTAAGGCGCCTTCCGTCACGGGTGACGCGAAACGATGGCTACGAACTAAATTGACGGTCGGATTTGCGATGCAGTGCCAAGCACAGGGTCATCCGGTACCAGCGTTCAGGTACTTACAGCGTGACTATGCCCTTTATTGATTTATACGTTATTAATGAGAATTCGCGGTGTAATCGATCAGAATGGTTTATGAAAAGTAATCGTGGCTCGCGTTATTTTTTTTTCAAAAAATATTTCGTTTTTATATCTCGGAAACGCATCAAGTTTTTACGGAATAGCTCTTTTAATTCGAAAATCGATCTATGCGATTCTTATATTATTAGAGCCAGTGGGAGCGAAGGGGCCGAAATTCTCGAGTGACGATCGCGTCAACTCGTTTATACGCGCCGCGGGAAGTGCATCGAGCTTACACTGTCCTGCGCAGGGGTTCCCCGTACCGTCGTTCAGGTAATTAAGAGAATGTAAAATTATCGGAGGATGTTCAGATGACTTTCTCGCTCCGCTCCAGAGCCCGTGGGATCGAAGGCGCCCGCCTTTCAGAGCGACGCGAAAAGCAGCACTTATGTAAGAAATGCGAAATCGTCACTCGCGTTAACTTGCGCCGCTCAAGCATCGCCACCTCCGACTCACAGGTAATGTTGTTAACGAGCTGGATATAGACTGCGTAATTTGGAGTCTGATAAAAATGGTTGCTGTCAAAGTAGAAGTATTGTATGATGTATAATTTGTTGTTTTTAAACTACACGTATAGTTAATAATTGATATTTCTCTTATATTTTATTAATGCAAATTTGTACATTTTTTTATCATTGAAAACAATAATTACAAAACAATTTTTTTAATCATCATTATAGGTATATATCTATTTTTTTGGAGAAATACTTTTAATTTAATTTTAGTAAATTATTCAATAAGTAATATATTACGGGGCGGTGGCGCGTCTTGTCCTGATTTTTTATCAGATGTTATTTTAAGAAAAATAACAAATTTCGTTTTCACGCTAGAGCCAGCAGGTCGTGTATCTCCAAAATTTCCGAAATCGGCAAAAAGTGATTCATTCGAGGTGGCGAATGGTGCTGTGATAAGTTTATTGTGCGATGCACAAGCATTTCCTGCTCCCGGGTTTAGGTCAGTCATCAATATACTTAATTAGTTTTGTTTACATGCAGTTTTTATTTTTAATTTAATTTTAGTAGGCTACTTAGAATATACAACATTGCACGACGCGGCGGTGGCGCGTCTTGTCCTGATTTTTTATCAGATGTTATTTTAAGAAAAATATCAAATTTCGTTTCCACGTTAGAGCCAGCAGGTCGTGTATCTCCAAAATTCCCGAAATCAGCAAAAATTGATTCATTCGAGGTGGCGAACGGTGCCATAATAAGTTTGTTGTGCGATGCACAGGCATTTCCTGCTCCCGCGTTTAGGTCAGTCCAACAATATATTTAATTAGTTATATATATATATATATATTGTATATATCTGTATTGCGTACTATCTTCTTATTTTTATTTAAAAAAAGATGCAACTTTTTCGCTATCGTTTGAAGAATGTTTTTTATTTTTATTTATTTTTTCTTTATGGAAATCGAAAATTTTTCTAATAATGATGCTACACTCAAAGAAAAGTTAAAATACACATTGAAATAAAATTAATAAAATTCGTATTTATATCAATTATACCAGACGATTTGCGGGTTATCGCCGGTCTTTCTTCGCAAACCTTCTGGTATAATTGAAGAAAATACTCGTGAAAGCTTCAAATGCGTAATCTTATTTATATCATTACGAAATGTTGAATCAAAAATTCTGAATTAATTTTTAAATGATTGAAGCACAACTGACAAAGATATTGTAATGCTGTGAATAAGAGAATTATATTTTTTATTTCAATGTATCAATTTTTCTTGAGTGTGTAGTATTATTATAGAAAAAAATAAGAACACGGTCGTTATATTATATATACAATTCGAATATAAGTTATCGATTAAGCGCATACATAGAATTTGATAGTTTTTATTGAGATCCGATAATCGCGAACTCGGAAAACTCGCCGGTTCCTATATAAAGATAACACGGTCGGTCTCGCGCTATGAACGCTACGCGTTAATGCGTTCTTTTGGAGTCGTGGCACTGCCGTGTCTCTGAATTTGCGATTTTCATGAAGAAAAATACATTAGAAAATGTATAAATAAACGATCCCCAAACGCGAAAAGGTGAAAGTTGTATTCTCCTTTAATAAACTTTTTGACAAAAAATATTGCATGGCGGTGGCGCGTTTTATAGACGCAGACGTATTATTTTAAGAAAAATAATAAACTTCATTTACGCGTTAGAACCGGCAGGTCGAGTGTCTCCTAAATTCCCGAAAATGGCAAAGATCAATTCCTTTGAAGTGGCGAGTGAAGCTGAAATCAGTTTATTGTGCGATGCACAGGCATTCCCTGCTCCCGCATTTAGGTTAGTCTATGTATATATATATAAATATATTTTTTCGGTATTTTTGAAATATATTTTACGTAACTTTTACTCAATTTAATTTTAATGAATTGATAAATAAGTGTCATATGACAGTGGCGCGTATGTCCTAACGTAAACGTTATAAAAAAATAACGTAATTTACGTGCATTAGAGCCAGCAGGTCGTGTGGCTCCAAAATTTCCGAAAACGGCAAAATCCAATTCCTTCGAAGTGACGAATGATGCCGGAATTAGTTTGTTGTGTGATGCACAGGCATTCCCTGCTCCCGCATTTAGGTCAGTTTAACGACATATTTAATTAAATATATTTTCGTAAAAAACTTGTTCTTGCTGATTCGATCTCGTAACGTTATCGTTCTGTAGAACCCGTAAACGGTGCTAAGCCTCGAGTTGCTTCCACATCTAAATATGATGTTCTCGCGAGTATCGTCGGAGTGGCTGTAACAATGTTGTGTCCCGCGCAGGGACACCCTCTTCCAGCTTATAGGTATTTACAATTATTTACTGTAATCTGTAGCAAAGACTTTCCTCCGATTCATCAATTTTGTTCGCGCTTAAAGATATGTCTTTGGTGTAGCTCGTCTTTTGTTGGCGAAGGATAACTTTGCTCATTTAAACGATATGTATTGATCAACATATCTTGATTTGTTTTACCGCTTTATTGTTTACGTATCTAGAGCCAGTAACTGGCGCAGCACCGAAGGTGCCACCAACAGCTAAAATAACTGTTCTCTCAATCCCGTCGCGAACCGCCATGGTAATGCTGTGTCAGGCTCAAGCGAATCCACTTCCTGTCTTCAGGTACGCCGACGTAGGCGCAATGCAAATATTGGCTCTTGATAAGAACTTCCTCGAGATGGAAATTAAATGAAGATGCAGTGAAGAGAGAGATTAAGTGAAGATACCGTTCTAAATGAAATTTATGTACAGTGCAAGTGTAAAAGAAGCATTTGATTCCAGATTCTTTCGGAAGAAAACATTTTCAAAAGAAAACTATTAAAAATGTTTAATCTTTAACATTGATTAAACATTGATCTTAAACATTAATTGTCTTCTTAAAAGTCAGAAAACAGTGACATTTGTTTTTACTAAAATAAAAAGTGCATCCTGCCGATCATGTACTCATATTGGATTGAAGCATATATGTGAAGATATCGATTGATTTCGCGGTAGGTGAACCTTTCACCCTTTTCGTTTTTAGAACCGGTTGGAAGTAGTCCACCTCGATTGCCGCCTAGATCTAAATTTGACGAAATGATGAAAAACGAGGGTCAAGCAGTGACGTTGCTTTGCGAGGCTCAAGCCAGCCCGTCGCCTTTGTTCAGGTGAGCCTGTTCGAACAGTTTAACATAAATCGTCATTGAATTGTTATAATTTGTGGAAAATTCACATATAAAATTATTTAAATTCTCTCAAATTTATTGATAATTGTACAACATTTTAATAAAATTAATTGAAGATGTTTTAAAAAATCAGAATGTTGTAACGCGGTTCTTGAGAATGTAAAATCCAGTTATCAATCGTTATCTTCACATTTTACCGTCCACAAACCAGCATTCTGCGTGCAGTGCGTCAACAATACATTTGATAACGACGACGACGACGACGACGACAATGATAATGATGATGATGATGATGATTATGGTGGCGTCGCGTTCTCCAGTTTCTCGAATGTTTGCGCTATTACAGAGCCGCGAGGCAGCGTACGTCCGAATGTACGAGACAAGGATGTGAACGGATTAAAGAGGGACATCTTAATCGGACAGACGGTCGGCCTACCTTGTCCTGTTCAGGGTTTCCCAGCACCTGCATTCAGGTACAGGCATTTACAAGTCAGATTGTCAAATTGCGATGCGAATTAGAATCGCATGTCAGACAATTTCGAAACAACGTTTATATACCATTTTAAATTGCGATACAAATGTGGGAAGATTCAATTGGACAAATGAGATATGACTTCTACGTTAATTCGTGCTCCGATCCCCTGCTTACAGAACCAACCGGCAATGTTGCGCCACGCATTGCCGGTGAACGTTACGAAGGTGGCAAGTTAATAGATGTACCAAAGGCGGGTATGGCGGCCTTGGAATGCGCCCCTCAGGGTTTTCCTGTCCCATTGACAAGGTATATTGGCAAAAATCGCTGCAATATCTACCTTGTTTTCTTTACGATGCGATTTCAGAGGGCACAAATAAAATCGCGCCACGATCATCAGGCAAGAAGTTCGGATTCGAAGTTGTTCTAGCTGTTGAAGGTCAGGATATTGCGTTGAGTCATTCGCTTCAGGGATACCCTGTACCTCTCACAAGGTAGACTTTAGAGGTCTTTCTTCACACTCGAATCTGTTTTTTCTGTTCTTCGTCGTCGTCGTCGATAAAGTAAATCACGTTCTGTAAATTACTAAAAAAAAATATGCTCATATGAGAATGCTCTCAATGAGCGATAGAAAATTATAGATAGGCATAGTGCATTATTTCATGAGTTAAGGAATTAACAATTTCGTAGTAGTTTCAAATTCAAAGTATCCGTTAAACACAAAATGAAAATGACATTACATCAATATTATAATTTCCCACTTAATAAATGAATATAATATAGCATATGTATGTAACAGTTATATTATTGACTAGGAAATTATAACATTGTTAGTCTGATACTTTATTGTGTTTAGCGGAAAGATTTCCAAGCTGATAGTTTATATCGAACGTTTACCGCGTGACGTTTGAGTTTATATGTGTGTGTATATTATAGTATATATAGTAGCAAAATAAATGCAATATAAACTCTAAAACATTTTCTAAAATATTATGTTATATTAATTAGATCAGTGTCATGCGGTAAATAATCACATGTAAACTTATTACAACATTGCATTCAAAATCGTTCACCATCTGGCAAGATTGGCATCATAGTCAGGTGAGTAGATTGCATGCTAAATTCTATCGATTTAAGCCAGGACGAACGCAATGGCGATAGGGTATGTATATAATCAAACTGTTAGTTCGCTTAAAATTCAAACGTCGCGTACCGGTTCCGCGGTTCAATTAAAAAATAGAGTGGACCCGAAAGACCAAGAGACGAACACACTTTGGGCAATCTATTTATTTCAGAGCCGTCTGGTCGTACTGCCCCGAAGGCGACTGGTGACGGCCTTAATAAGTACCGCGGGGTAGAGGGCGAGTCTCTGGCGCTGGCGTGTGCGGCACAAGGCTTTCCTGCCCCGATTACTAGGTACACACCTCCGTATAGATCTCTTTTTTCCCTGATTTGGATGTAGTCTCACGCTCCGCGGGGCACAGATCCTGTATTCACTATTGATATTTTCCATCCTTACCCTCTACCCCGTGTCGGGTGGCGGTACCGTAAGATTTGACAGGGGCAAGAAGAAAAGACACAATTTTTTTAACATAGAGACAGGATAATATTGTGAAATCTAGAGAAGAAATATAAAAGTATTTTTAAGACTCGGTACAGAATATAAGAGAAAGAATGCAAAGACGTAGAGAAGGAGGAGGAGAGGGGAAGAGAACAAGAGAGAGCGTAGATTAGAGCAAAACTTGGAAAAGGTGCTGAAAATAATGCTCTCGATTTTCATGCGACGGTTTAATGATTTTGATAGCCTTTTAATTCCGAATGTAAACTAAACGCGATATTTACACGAGTCATAAACAATAGTGCTAATGACGAAATGTATATTCCTGATCCGGGGCCAATTGGACGTGTTGGTTTTCAGTGCCAACTGGATCCTCCCCTCAACCCTCGAGATAGGTGACGGAAGCGCGACCTCGAAAAGGATGCGGGCCCTCTGCTCCCCCGGTATCCTCGGTGCTGATCCGGGTGGTTCGAGAGGGTATCACCCAATCAATGGGGCGGTCAATGTTGCCCTACACCTGCACACCTCCAAATAAGTCCCACAATATTTGGCTGGTAAGTCCTTGCCACCTTCTCGTGCCTCCGTTCATCCGCTCGTATTAATTCATTCCCCATCCTCTCTCTCTCTCTCTCACTCGTTCAAAAGAAAAGGTAAAGAAGTGAATCGCTCGTTCATGTACACATTGGGCGTGTGTGTGAATGACTGAGGAGAATCAAGCCTTAACAATTTTTTCACATCGTCCAATTGCACTATCGCCATTAAACGTACCGCCAATTCACCACTACCATTTTTGCTCCCTGCCCGATCACCTTCCACTGTCCGCCACCATTTGTGATTGTACTGTTCGACAATATCTCGCAAACCCGTTTTACGGTTCTAGAATTGATTAATCAATGCTAATAGAGAACGAATTTTCAAATTTTGCATCGCGAAATGTATTGTTATGTAAGAGATATTGTTGCTTATATAGAAAAGTATGAAAGAGTCCTTGCACTAGCACCCGCCTACAACAAATCACGTCCAAAAATCGCTGCTGCGATCGCTTGATTACATCGTTTAATTCTGGATTATATTGGCGTTTCTTTTTTACCCTCCTTGCCTAAGCTAATCAGCGCCGTTGTCAATATCACGAAGAATCGAGTATAATCATTCATTGCTTTCACATTGCACACAACCGCCCCTCACCTTCTCCCTCAGGGATATTATCGCGGCAAGGATCGACATGTGACTTTTTTACGTATTCTCTTTTGCTTTTATTAATCTATTGTCGTCGTCATTGTCTTTATTCTTCTGTTGCGCCCCGCCTGCATTGCTTCTCGATCGTGAGGCTACAGTAGAAACGTCTTGTTTTATTCTTGAATTGTGATTATGTTCTTGTACAAAATTATTTCGCGAAAGAGATGTGACACCGATAGATCGGTGGAGAAACGGAAGGCCGTGCCCAGAGACGCCCAAAGCCCTGCATATAGAATTTAAGGCATAATAGCGTAGAATGGAGCAAGCAGTTATCGATCATTATCAGATTTGTTAAAATTCACAGTCTTATTCCTCCATTAAAGTTCTGTATAACCCCTATAGGAATTTAATACTAGTACTGGCCAATTAATTAATTATTTTAAGTAGAGAGAGAGAGAGAGAGAGAGAGAGAGAGAGAGAGAGAGAGAGAGAGAGAGA
>NW_017276147.1:73971-104141 GCF_001594065.2 Cyphomyrmex costatus
AGAGAGAGAGAGAGAGAGAGAGAGAGAGAGAGAGTGTATTGTGTTAACAGTATTGTGTTAATTTTAATACTAAAAATAAGTGATTACTGGCCAATATTAGTATTAAATTTTTATAAGGGAAGCTATATATTATAATAAAAATATTGTAAATTATGTACTTATTATAATAAAATAATTAAAAAATGTTCTTCTATAAAGAATTTGTTTATAAGTTGTTCACATAAAAAAATAAAATTTACGAAATTTAATTTATAAAATAAACTGTATATATATTCTTGTTCCATTTTGCGATTCAAATTTTGATTTATATAAACAAATGCAATAAAGGTACGGAACGAGCAAATCTCGTTCCGGCATTGGCGTGAAAATCGGCAGTTTTTATTTTTTTTGTTTCAGATGGTACAAGTTCATCGAGGGCACAACGAGGCGTCAGCCGGTTCAACTGAATGAACGCGTACGTCAGGTCAGTGGCACTCTGATCATCCGTGAAGCTCGAGTCGAAGATTCCGGTAAATATCTTTGTATCGTCAACAATTCCGTCGGCGGCGAAAGTGTAGAGACCGTTCTGACTGTTACGGCACCACTGACCGCGGAAATCGAGCCTAGCACGCAAACTATCGACTTTGGAAGACCCGCGACCTTCACCTGTACCGTTCAAGGTAATCCGATCAAGACCATCTCCTGGCTCAAAGATGGGAAGCCCCTTGGATTGGAAGATCGCGTACTGAGAATCGAAAGTGTGAAAAAAGAAGACAAGGGAATGTACCAATGCTTTGTTAGAAATGATCAGGAAAGTGCACAAGCAACGGCAGAGTTAAAACTTGGTGGAAGATGTGAGTTAAAATTTTATCATATTTTTCTCCAATGGTATAATTAAATTAGTAATAAGCATTTTTATTAATTACAGTAATGGCAATTTTGTATGTAAACTGGTTTACTGGTTTATCTGTGTACTGGGAAAAGAAAGTTTCATTGATTGAAATTTTGGTTCAAAATGAAGAAATTAGAACTTTCTGATTGAGTCTATTATAATTCTAGTTGAGTTACCAGAATACTAATTGATTAGAATCTTCTGATTGTTAATTTTCAACCGGAAATTTTTTTCAGTGTGGTCAATTAAATCAATTAAAAATTTTGGTAATAATTTTGTAAGAAGTAAAAAATTTTCACGAATTAATAAAAATTTTTGATTAATGTAATTACTATAATTTCGTTGAAGTGACAATCGTAAATAAATTTGAAATTGTTAATTAGAAAAACTGATGTCACGAAAACAAAAGATAACGCTGTGATTGTCAAAAATTATCTTTTCATCTCTTTGATTATTGACAGTCGAGCCCCCGCAGATCCGTCAAGCCTTCGCCGAAGAGACTCTTCAACCTGGACCGAGCATGTTTTTGAAGTGCGTTGCCAGCGGAAATCCTACCCCCGAAATTACCTGGGAACTTGATGGAAAACGGTTGTCGAACACCGAGAGACTGCAAGTGGGACAATACGTCACGGTCAATGGTGATGTCGTGTCTCATCTGAATATTTCGAGCATTCATACCAATGATGGTGGTCTCTACAAGTGCATCGCTGCGTCAAAGGTTCGTTCTCTCGTTTTTTTATTAAATTTTTTTATACATAAAAATATACAGACCTATTTTTTATTTAAATTTTGTCTATCAATTATTAATAAATATTTATATGTATAATATAATACAGTCTTAACCATAGGTATATAATTATATACATATAGTATAAAACACCCTTGATAATGTATTGGAAAAAACACGATAAATAAATAAAAGCCAAAAGAAAACTGATAAAATACTAAATTGTTATACAAATAAATATTATTTTTTAATAAATTTATTTTTAATTTATTTTTCGTTAGATGTAAAACATTGTCAGAATGTTTTATATTTATGGCCAAGGCTACATAATTCTTGAGATCATTTTGAAATAAAAATTTTAATACTAAAATGTCGAGGCTCTAATAGTTTTTGAATTATAAGCATTTAAAGTTAGCGAATCATACCGCATAAAGTTCATGCGCTTAGATGTGATTGGATTTTCTATCGCATTACCTGAACTAAACAGTATAATTCGATAACTTTAAATGTTTATAATTTAAAAATTATTATAGACTCCCTCAACATTTTCGTATTAGTACTTTTGTCCTGAAATGATTTCAGAAATCTGCTTTTAAGCGTATTACGATCTTTACCACTCTGTGTAATTTTTTCCTTTTTATGAATATATTTTTTTATTAATTTAAATTCCCCGCAAATATTTTAAATGTGCTATATTTAATTCTGTCAGGTTGGAGCTGCTGAGCATTCTGCCCGCCTCAACGTTTATGGTTTGCCGTTTATTCGTCACATGGACAAGAAGGCTATCGTTGCTGGAGAAACTTTACGTGTCACTTGCCCTGTTGCTGGATACCCAATCGAAAGTATCGTTTGGGAACGAGATACCAGAGTCCTGCCAATCAACAGAAAACAAAAGGTCTTTCCTAATGGCACACTCATCATCGAGAATGTTGAACGAATGAGCGACCAGGCAACCTACACTTGCGTGGCACGTAATGCACAAGGTTACAGTGCACGTGGAACACTGGAAGTTCAAGTCATGGGTAAGTTTAACATTTTCTTTTCCTAGCATTTTTCTTCACATACAATATTTCAATTTTATACAAATATTAATTTTACATACATATAATAAAATAGTATTTTACAAGTAAAAGAATTATTGACATTTAATACGTTCCGTGTCGAATCAAATTTTTCGTAATTTATCATCGATGACCCACGCGACATATAATAATTATTATATAGTGTCGCTGCACTTGGCTACACTTAGCGTTGAGATACTACCGTGTTTCCAAATTTGTGAAATGAAATTTATTACATAATGACTAAAAAATGACAAAAGTATTAAAAAGTAGAAGGTTTAATATACAAAATGCAATACAGAAACAAAGCAAAAAAGTTTTTATTAAATATTTATTTGATAAAATTTACATTTAATAAAATTATTGTAAAGATGATATTTTTTTATATAAATAGTTATTAATAATTATTTAATTTCACATGGATCGTCGGACTCACGTTAATATATTGTACTAAACATTATAATTATGTTTACACATGATATTAAAAAGTGTTTTATGGTCATATGTTTCTTTAAAGTCAAATAGAGATGAAAATAACCGAAAAAAACTAGAAATTTTAGATGAAAGTTCAATAAGCACCGGTATTTTCCTTGGAGTCTCTACAAATATTTTTATTTACAAAATCAGATATATATTTTTTTAGAGCATATAACAATTTTGACGTACTGTTATTTTAGAATTTAGTTTTTGCATTCATCTAAAAGATTTCTGTGTAAATATATCTAGCTCTAAAAGTGAAAATATAGTACAGTGACTAAGTAACAGTGGTCATGATTGTCATGAATTTAAGCATACTGCCGTTTATAATTATTCGGATAATATTTTACATTGTACTCCGATTTTAAAAGTTCAGTAAGAGTTGCAAACTATTGTTAACACATATACATGATACTTCATTAGAATAACTAACGCTACTTTGTTGTATATAATTGTACATATTCTAAATATAAATTATTAAAAAGCGTTCGTCAAACTATTGAATCAATATTCTATTGGAACTTTGTCTCAATAATAAAAATTTAGAGTACATACAGCTAATATACAACACAATAAACAATGTTAATTATGCTAATAAAAAATATTATCTGTATTAATAACAGTATAAGCCATTGATTAATAGCTTTTGAAATTACAATAAAATATAAAATATCTGTTGTTTAAACAATTATAAGCGATAGTTATTTATTCTTAATAAACAATATAAACTCAAAGGCACTGCAACAATTAACGCAAGAATATTTCCGCCTTGATTTGAAATTGTAAAGACGAATTAAATAATATAGAAATGACATAGATATAAAACATTTTAATAATAAAGATTAAGAAAAAGGATTTCTATATTATTTTCTATGTATTTATTATATAAATTCTATATATTTTTTTATGAATTCTACACCATTTGGTTACGAAACCTATTTTTACTTGATACTTTTCTCCAAAATAAAAAAAATCTATTTTTTCATCTCTATTTTTCAAAATATCTTCTGATCTAAACTGAAAGTCTAACGTGCGTCACTGGTGATCCACGCGGCACGGAACTTGTTAAGAGAATTGAGTTTTAATGAAAAATTTATTTAATATTAAGATGGAAAATTTAAATGTAACAAAATATTCGTAAATCAAAGAAAGTTTACCCTATCATTAATATAATGATCTTAAATATAATACATTTAGCACAAATAGTATACGCAATAATACGTAGAACAATTTATGTTCTGTTTAGCAATTAATTATTTATCGATTAAAATAATCTGTCCTCTAAATAATTTCGAAAACAAAGGGTATTTATATTTTCAGTCATCAACAAACCGACCGATCAACGAAATAGATGTATTAGCTATAATAATATTAGAATAGCAAACGTTTATTTACAGCTACTCTCTTTACAGCAGATTGTCGTGTCTGTCATATTAATCAACAATAAATTTTGTTATATCGCACCGTTCCGTATTGATTGTGATATCAAGTCGGAGGTACCGACTTGTTTATTGAGGATGTCGTTTCACGCGTATAGGGAGCCTGTCGTAGATTCTAAAGGGTGCGACTGTAGGACACGGGCACGGATTCGGAAACTGCATTTAGTAGACGTTACCGACCATTTAATAACGTAGAGCAAACGTACATCGATCTACAGAAAGGACACGCATTCGTGGAAAGTCTGGGAGTTGGTATGGCGGTGGCCGATTGAATCGTTAGTAAGAAAAATGTTGCGCTTGTTTTCAATTCAGATCTCTCTTCTCCCACTGCGCGACCGTCTCGTGTAGCAACAAATGCCATGCATTCGTGCGTGTTATAAGCATTGTTTCACGCTAACAATGAGATAAGATACCTAGTTTTTCCGCGACATATATTGAATTTACATACTTGAGACAGAATCAAACTTCAGCGTTCTAACTGAGAAAGAAAATTGTACATCTTCAATATCGCACAATCGGAATATTCCCGCTGCAACTCGAGAATGAATATAACATGTCTATGATATCCACGAGCGTGGCACATTGACGCGGGACGTGTATAATCGTATACATCCATACATCGCTCCTCCATCTTCAGTGCCGCCGATCGTTCAGGAGTTCGCGTTCACGAAGCTACCGATGAATGCCGGGGAATTTGCGAATCTACAGTGTATCGTATCAAGTGGCGACCTGCCGTTGAACATACGTTGGAGCTATCCCGGAGAAGAGATGGGCGGCTCCTCCGGCGTACTCGCGAAGAAGGTCGCGGATCGCGTTAGCATGCTCATGATCTCGGTCATCACCGCGAAACATGCGGGGGAGTACGTTTGTACCGCCGAAAATGCGGCTGGAACGGCGTCCTACTCGACCGTCCTCACCGTCAATGGTTCGGGATTATCTGTTCCTAGAGAACACAGTCTTTATCATTCTTCAGTTGCGTTTTATCACCTTATTATCTTGTTCCTTGCACAGACCTTGCAAATAGCACCATAGTTATTTCCTCGTTTGTCACGCCTCCGTGTCAATGTTGTTAAATCCTCTGCCTACTTGAATCCTTTGAAAGCTTTAATGAGATCGTAGTCGACGGGTAGTTGACTAACGCACAGGTGTTTGTTAGAATCACCGAGAATCATTCGCAGACGCCGTTGCATCCTTTTCAGTAATGAAGCATGATTTGTTTGACGACACCTTTAGTCGGACCGCAGCTTCTACCAATCGCTTTCAATGCCGAGATCGCCAATTGGGGAGACTCCGTGTCCGTGCCCTGCTCGATCTTGAAGGGCGATATGCCCATGGACATATCGTGGTCGTTCGATGGCGTACCGATCGACACATCGAAAGACACGGGTATCACGATTACCAGAATCAGCAAGCACTTGAGCACCCTCAGCATCGACGGCGTCTCGGCGCGCCACGCCGGAGAGTACGCCTGCTCCGCGTCAAATTTAGCTGGTTCCGTCAGTCGATCGACAACTTTGACCGTCAACGGTACGACCCTAATCCCCTCGGCACGGTTTCCGTTACATATATAAACTCACAGTACATAATAACCATCACGAACCTGAAGTTCTCCCGTCCATCGAGCCCGCCTCAACCCATTATCCTAAAAATCTCTTCCGAAAGATTTCTCGATAAAACAAGATACATATCTCTACCGCCATACCAACCTCATCTAGCAGTCCATATGGATCGCACTTAGCTGAAACAAACGTTATAATATCGATACACGTAAAAATGCCAGCGAATTTACGCGATTAAGAAATGCGCCGTATTACGAATCGACATTTGCTCTTTCTTGTCTCGTTTCTCCCAGTCGCTCTTTCCAGTTGCCCCGCAAATACTACCTTTCGCTTTCGGGGATGAACCGGCCAGCTGGGGCGAGCTGGTCTCAATCACCTGCTCTGTCACGAAGGGCGATCAGCCTATCGAAATAACTTGGACTTTCAACGAAATGCCGATCGACAGTCGCGACTCTGACGTAGTAGTAGGCAGCACGAACCGAAAGAACAGTGTCTTAACAATTGAATCGGTCGCGGCTCGACACGCCGGCGATTATACCTGTACTGCATCCAATCGTGTTGGTGCCACGACATATACGGCTCATCTGGCTGTAAACGGTATATGCAATCGATTCTCACAGAAGAAATGAATGCTCGTCCCGTCTGTCATGCATTTTCCTCGTTTTCCTAAAGCATCATTCAAAAACGATCGTTTATCGTAGCTGATCACTAAACACTTAACAATTATCAACACAAAAATACGCAACTTCTTTTACACTATTAATTACTAATTATTACTTTCTGTTACGAATTTACTAACAATCTCGTAATATTAAAATTTTATCCATTTTTTTCTCTTTTATTATATTAATAAAAAAGTGCAAGAAAATTTTTAACTCGTATAAAATTCACTCATACATATTTTTTATCCTATCACCGATCACTGTCACATTTTCTATCTCTTGTTATACCTTCCTTTGTCTGTCATTATACTCCTTCGTCTGTGCCGCTGTCGTTCACGCAGTCGCGCCACAGATCCTTCAGTTTTCCTTCGGTGACGATCCCCTCAACTCCGGCGAGATGCTGTCGGTTTCTTGCACGATCGTCAAAGGTGACTTTCCTGTAAAATTGATGTGGACTTTCGACGACATCCCAATCAACTCGAGTCGGCCGGATGTTAGTATCGTGACCAATAAGAGAGTCAGCTTCTTGAGCATCGACAGCGTGGCGGCGAGACATGCTGGAAGATACAAATGTACTGCGACCAATGCTGCCGGATCCGACAGTCACACCGCTGTACTTTCGGTGAACGGTACCGCGCTCGTATATGTAAAAAGAAACGCACTGCCTTACATATACGTATGCCTTGTATACATACAGTTTTATTATCCTTTTGTAACTTCTTCCACTTCTGCAGTAACATATCAATTGAGTAATCACCGCTCTTCGCGCTCACTGTTATTGTCGAGACGATAATCCTGCGTAATATACTTCTAGCAGCGAGATTATTGTTATAAACGACAACGTACGGTCCATCCCGCAGTGACAGCGAAACGATGGTCCTTGTATATTTTTCCCTTTATTTTGTTCTTATTACGTTTGAACCTTTTTCTTTACTTTTGTTCTTATTTTATTTGAAAGTCTTTTCCTGTATCGCTTCATAATGTATATCGTTACAACATTGTTCGATGTTCTCTATTGAAAATCGTTCCTTGTCCTTCCCCGATCTTCCCTCTGAAGATTCAAAGGTGATATTTTATGAGACATCTAATTTGATTCTGAGTGATTCGGTAACATTTCCGTTATCTTGTTGCGCCACTCCGGAAGCTCCTACGTGTGATTCACGAATGTGCCCTTCGCGGTTACAGTTGCACCGCAACTGGCACCTTTCACTTTTGGTGACGAAGCTGCCAATGCGGGAGAAATGGCGACCGTGCAATGTGCCGTGATAAAAGGTGATCTGCCTATTGACATAATCTGGTCGTTTAACGGGCGTGTGATCGACATCGCGAATGGCGCATTCGACGAACACAATTACAATCCCGACATAGTGATAAGCAGGAGTAGCAAACGGGCCAGCCAACTGACGATCGAATCGGTAGCCGCAAGACACGCGGGCGAGTACTCGTGCACTGCGAGCAACACGGCCGGAACTGCTACCCACTCTTCAGTTCTTTCGGTGAACGGTATGCTTGGCCAGTTTGAATCAATGACGGTTGGGTGGTTGGTTGGACGCATGTAATACCGGGCTATGTTTTTTTTTAGCATTTTGTGACACCCAGGAAAAATTACGTGTATAGTAAAGGCATCACAACTTCATGATGTAGTTAATAATAATCACATAGTTGAAAATATCATTGAAGTCCTTTATTGAGTTTTCCATCAAATCTCTTCTAGCATCTCGAGAAAGAATGGTAAAAGACCAAGATTGTCACTATCGATAATTTTTTACGAGTCATTTTTCTTATTCTGGTTCAATGTGACGTAGCTTTTCTATGACCTTAACAGTACCGCCGCGCATCGCACCCTTCGAAATGGCCGATAGAGCGGTAAATTGGGGTGACTCTGTATCGGCGGTCTGTACAGTGGTTAACGGGGACACCCCGTTAGATATTACGTGGGCATTGAATGGAATGCCTATCGAGGAGAATCATCGAATATCCGTGACCACTACCAAGAGGAACAGCCTGCTGTCTATAGATTCTGCGAGTCCAAGTCACGCAGGCACTTACACTTGCGTTGCCTCCAATGCTGCCGGCGCAATCACTTATTCCGCAGAGTTGACAGTTAACGGTATCTACGACAATCGTTAGAAAAGAATGTTGATCTTGGATTCGTTTTTTCCTACTATATTCCTCGCCCTTTTCTTCCCGATTGAAATTCGCGTGCGTAATCGGAAAAGGTAACGACAGCTATTCTGACAACTCTATTCATTTTCTCTTCGTCTTCAAATTTTTCTCTAGTGTTGTCATCTCAAGAAATTGTCAAAAAGATTGACGATTTATATAAAGAAAAAAAAAGAGGGGAAAAAACACGTAAAACCCGTTGCAGTTGCACCACAAATTGCACCGTTCGCTATCGCCGAGGAACCAGCCAACTGGGGCGATTCCATTTCCGTGGTGTGCGCCATTCTCAAAGGTGATTTACCGATCGAGATCACGTGGGCTTTGAACAGTGAACCTATTCGGCCAGATCGTTCGGACATTAATATCTTGGCGACAACGCGGAAGAATAGCATCCTCAGCATCGAGTCCGTGGCTGCGAGACACGCAGGAGAATACACGTGCTCGGCATCGAATAAAGCTGGAGCGACCAGTTATTCAGCGACTTTAGCTGTGAACGGTACATCTTGTCTGAGAGATTCCCTATGCATTTGTCCTCTATATCCTATCATCTTCCACATTATTTGTCATTATTACTTCTCCCCATCCTGCTTCGGTCAAAATCATCGTCGATGGTCAATTGCGGTCTTCGAAGTATTGTCAAATCGTAAAGACATGTATTATTATACTTATACTTGTCAGCGTTATATCATTAACTTGCAGTAGATTAGTTGTTACACGATCGGTCATTTGTCCACTTTAGTTGCTCCGGAGATAGCTCCTTTCGTACTCAGTGAGAAACCGGCGAATTGGGGAGAGACAGTCACCGCGACATGCACCATTTTAAAAGGAGATCAACCAATACAGATCGAGTGGGCGCTCAACGGCCAGCCGATTTCTCACGATGTTTTTGATATAACAATTGTCACCAGCAAACGCGTCAGCCTGCTCACGATCGATGCTGTTACGGCTAGCCACGCCGGAGAGTACACTTGCGTAGCCACTAATGCTGCCGGTGGAACGAGCTATTCCGCTTCTTTAGCCGTCAACGGTACCACATTACATTCTTCGAAGTTTCTATTAATTCTACAGTGCATGTATGGGTCTTCCACTTACATAGCTTGACACTGATACTACTTACACACTCATTCCCAAGAGGTCCTCATGCTCCTTCGCGTTCTCAGGTTTAACGAAAGAGACAGGCTATGTTTATGATATCACAAGATGAAGAGAGAGATTTAAATATATATACATATAGTTTTTATCTATAATACATATTACAATTATTAAATTTAGGTGTAATATGGTATTGTATAAACATTTGGTGACAAATCGTATTTAAAATTGGACGAAAGTAGAATAGGGCTATAATTAAGACATATCCTTAGTTGCCCCTGAAATCATGCCATTTGTGATCGGCGAGGAACCGGCGAATTGGGGTGACACCATCACTGTAACTTGCACGGTGTTGAAGGGCGATCACCCGATCCAGATTGAGTGGGCACACAACGGCGAGCCAATTTCTCGAGATCATCCCGATATATTGATAGTTAATACCGGCAAGCGTGTTAGCCTGCTTACGATCGATGCCGTGACGGCACGCCACGCTGGGGAATACACCTGCACGGCTAGCAACGTTGCTGGTGGAACGAGTTATTCCGCATCACTGGCCGTGAATGGTATAAAGGTCTCCCACGTCTTGTGTTTCGAGTAGCTTTCCTCATTTCGTCCTACCGTGCATGTGCAGAGCGATTCATCACTTCCACGATTTCCTTCAATTCCTTTCTTTTGTGCGGAATCACGAAAAAAGATATTATCAACTTAATGTTGAAAATCTCGTTGATAATCCTCCTTAATTAATTCCTCCTATTTTAACGATACTAGGAACAGTTCAAACGCGTTGTTGAAAGCATTAATATTCTACGAGCAAGATCATGACATTTCTAAGCTGCCATTTAATTATATCATAAGTCCAATATTTATTCTTTATTACTTTAGATAAAGTTAAATCTGACATGAAATTTATCTCTGATTTATTATAATATTATAATATTGTAGTTGCGCCGCACATAGGGCCTTTCGCGATCAGTGACGGACCGGCGAATTGGGGTGATATGGTTTCGGCGACATGTTCCATTATGAAAGGCGATTTTCCTGTAAAGATCGTTTGGACGTTTAACGGCAAACCGATTAGTGTGCATGATTCTGATATTATGATCACGAACATAAATAAACATATGAGTGCTCTCAGCATCGAATCCGTGGCCGCGAGGCACGCGGGCGAGTACACGTGTGTAGCTACGAACAGAGCCGGCAACGTCAGCCATTCGACCACCCTCGTCGTCAACGGTATCTAACATATTTCCAGAAGCACACATGCACGTCAGCTAAACGTCGTATAGCACTTGCCTAATCCATCATTGCGATTCATAGATCATCAAAACCTGCCTCATCGCATTGTCTTAATCTCATGATACGACACCCTTGTTCCTAATTGCCGCGTGATCGTTCCCGACGACCGTCTCACGAGGATCGTAAAAAGACCGTAAGAATCGTGAGGGGATTTTACCGACACGTGGATATTATTTATCGATTCTCACGCGCGACTCGCGATCGCAGTTGCTCCGCAGATCTTCCCGTTCACGTTCGGCGACGAGCCGGTAAACTCGGGCGAGGCGATCTCTGCGACCTGTTCCATTCTCAAGGGGGACTTCCCGATGGACATTACCTGGGCGTTCAACGGCGAGCCGATATCCGCCGAGAGTACAGATCAGTTCTCTATCACGAAGGGCAAGCGCCTCAGCGTTCTGTCGATCGATGCTGTCGCGGCTAGACACGCCGGCGAATACACTTGCACCGCGTCGAACAAAGCCGGAGCCTCCAGCCATACAGCCGCTCTAGCCGTGAACGGTAACATCGCGCGCATGTGTACATACACGTGTATATACGCGACGACATTTCGACTATTCTTCCTTCGCCGGGCGAAGACAAAACCGTCCCTCCTTTTCATCACATCTCCTTCAACTCCTTCACCAGTGCTCATAATCTTTTCAACATTCCCTTGCGCTTTGTCGAGTATGGGGAGTACGATGAGGACGTATATTTGTCTGTTATCTGGCCTTATCACGCATTCGCGGACGTTTTGCACTATTTTATCACGTCAGCTCGAAGCAACGGCGTTATGAATAGGTGTCACTGAACTTGACTATTTTTATATTTTTCTCGAATTAAAGTCTATTATTTATTATATTATTTATAGGAAGATAAGTATATATCGCGATAGAAATATACTAGTAGAAGAGCATAAAATAATAATTAAATAAATATCGAGTTAATGAATTAGATCACAATTAGAAAAATATTTTTCTATAGGTATTCTCAATATAAGAGGCACTTTTGCAATGGTTTTTCTCATGTGGTACACAGAGATGTTCGAATTCAATGAATTTGTTTGTGAATAGGATTGTCATACTTTGGAAAATCGTTTTCAGTCGCTCCGCAGATAGCGCCGTTCTCGATCAGTGACGAGCCCGCGAATTGGGGCGAAGCGGTCTCGTCGGTTTGTACGGTTGTGAAGGGAGACCTGCCGATCGAAGTATCGTGGGCGTTGAATGGCGAGGCTATCACCAAGGAGAATTACGGAGATATATCGATATCAAGCACCAGCAAGCGAGTCAGTCTAATGACAATCGAGGCTGCGAGTCCGAGACACGCCGGGGAGTATACTTGCACAGCCTCGAATGCTGCCGGAGCGACGAGTTATTCCGCCACCTTGGCTGTGAATGGTACTGGCATGGCATGAAATGAAGTGCCTCGTTGCGATCGAGAGATTGAGCTTGAGATTCTGCTTGCAAGCATAACGTACCTAGACGAAACTGTTCTCCTATCCTCGCGTACACAACGATAACATGGCACTCCTCTAAAACCGTCCCGTCGCGTGAGGTATAATTGATAACACGACAATTGTACGAACACGAAAGTTTAGCAATGAGACACGCAAATTATTAAGATCGTTAAAAAAACGTCGAAAGCGTTGAAAGCGGGGTACGTTTGCTCGACGATGAATATAAATTCTACGATTCCAATTGATTTATGCAAAAGGAAAGTTTATATATTTTTTATATACACCGTTACATCATATTGATCATTTTCTGCGATTGTTTTCAGTCGCCCCGCAAATTGCTCCATTTTCTATCAGTGAAGAACCAGCTAATTGGGGAGAGCAAGTTTCTGCAGTATGTAGCATTTTAAAGGGTGATCTACCGATCGAAATACGGTGGAGCCTTAATAGCGAAATTATTACGCGTCTCAATCATCCGGACGTAATAATCACAAATACCGGGAAAAAAACATCCCTCCTGACCATTGAATCTGTGACTGCCCGTCATGCTGGCGAATATAGCTGCGTTGCGAGCAATCTGGTCGGATCCGTCAGCCGTTCCGCCGTTTTATCGGTCAATGGTATTTACAAAAAGCCGCATGTCAAGACGTAGTGTCATTGCCAGCACTTTATCCCGCAAAGTACTTGGAAATCTATCCTTTCCAATAACAAATTTAAATCATTAGAGCTATCAGAATCTGTCCTTGAATATCGATCCACATCATGAAAAACCAAAGTTACCTTCAGTTTTGTTCCTCTCGTATCTTTATACAAAAATCGCAAAAACTATTCGCCCCTCACATTTGTGAAATCTCAAGGTTAAGAAATTCAAACATGTATTCGTTGGATTTCGCAAGATAACTATGCGTGATTTTTCCATCTTTCTCGAATCATATGCTTTATCTTCTTTTTCGTATCGCAGTCTCCCCACAGATAGCACCGATCTCCTTCGGCGAGGAACCCGTTAATGCCGGAGATCTGGTGTCGGAGCAGTGCGTAGTGACCAAAGGCGATTTTCCTCTGGAGATCACGTGGATCTTTGACAACCGTCCTATACAGTCTTATCACGGCGACGTGATCGTGTCTGATACCAGAAAGCGCGTCAAACAACTGACCATCGAATCAGTAGCTGCGCGACACGCCGGGGAGTACACATGCGTTGCTTCAAACGCAGCTGGATCGACCTCCTATTCGGCCATGTTGGACGTGAATGGTAGACCTTTCGACAAACCTATGGCCACAATTTGCATTTCTGTATTTAGCAATCTTTCGTCTGAATTTATCCTCATCTGATTTATCCACCTTTCCGAGTATTTTTCACGAGTCTCTCGAGACCTCGTCCTCATTTTATATTTTTATCCCATGTCGTTATTTCTCTTTGAGTTTCTCCGTATCTTCGCTTTTCATATTACTCGTAGCACGACGTGTGTCTGTGTTTTCTAGAGCCCGTCACTGTCATTTTAGTCACCAAACATTGAACATGACTTTTTTTCTCACTTTCTTTGGTTATACATGCCTGTTTATTCTTTTGATTTTATTATTGATCAGCATCGCGAAACATACAGCATTAGGATGA
Source organism: Cyphomyrmex costatus (assembly GCF_001594065.2). Taxonomy (NCBI): domain Eukaryota; kingdom Metazoa; phylum Arthropoda; class Insecta; order Hymenoptera; family Formicidae; genus Cyphomyrmex; species Cyphomyrmex costatus. The sequence continues at coordinate 88,363 of NW_017276147.1, forward strand.
GATTACATTTGTGCGTTTTTGTTATACAACAAATTTTTCAAACGTGTTAACTGGTATAAGGATCCGAGGATCTCTCTGTCTTGCACACATTTGTCGTATGACAAAAACGAACAAATGAAATAGCACCCTCATACAATACAAGAATGACACGCTCGTCATAACACAAATTTAAAAATAAAAGGATGGAAGAAGAAACGAAGAGAGGACAAATGAAGCAAAAACGTTTCGCGAGATAACGCGAGACTTCTTATCGCCGATCTAATAATCGCGTTATTCCACCTGTGCTGATGTAGTCTGCGGTTTCAAGACTCTTTCTCTCTTTTTCTCTGATCTCTTTCTCTTTCTCTCTTCCAGTCATTCCGAAATTATTGCCATTCGCGTTCGGCGAGGAGCCGCTTAACTCAGGTCAAGTAGTAACGGTACCGTGCGCAGTGGTCGAGGGCGATCAACCCTTGCAGCTCCGTTGGACCTTAAACGGTCATGCGATCTTGCCGCACTCCGGAATCTCGATCGTGGATTTGGGCGGACGTGGCGCCATACTCAGCATAGGATCCGTCCAGGCGACCCATGCTGGAACGTACACGTGTGTCGCGGAAAACCTTGCCGGCAGACACGAGTTGTCGGCCGATCTCATTGTGAACGGTGCATACACTGATCCGCAAGGATCTACTCGATATTTCGTTGAGTCTTGCGAATTCTCCTCTATCCCTTGTCCAAGTTGCTTCCCTATCCGTCATCCTAGACCGCCGCTTCTTCCCGTAGACACTCGTTTCAAAATCAATTTTTGTTCAAATATCCGTCGCGCTCTTAACAATCTTTGTGCGACATAGTTTAGGTTGTAATCGCCATTTATGCGGTCAGACACGAGAGCAGCTGTTACAATTACCGAACTAATCGCGCCCAATGATATCGCGTCTTAAATCTCACGCGGCGCAAATTCGCCTCGATAAGCGAGACATTTATTCTCGCCCGCGTGTTTCTCTTTCTCATTTACTCTTTTTCTCTTTCTCTCTTCATCTATTATTGCCTGTTGTCTCTAGTATCTATCCGTTCTCTATCTCCTGGCAGTCGCTCCACATCTGCAGCCGTTCGCGTTCGACGAGGCCAACTCCGGCGATCTGATAATCGTCCATTGCGCGGTCGTGAAGGGAGACACGCCGATTTCGCTCAAGTGGTTGTTCGAGGGCCGCCATTTAGAGGTAGGCGAAGGAGTGGGTATCACCGCGTTGGGGGATAGAGTCTCGGCCCTGACGATTCCCGCTGTCAGGGGGGAGCACGCCGGGGAGTATGCTTGCGTCGCCGATAATCCAGCGGGCAGTGCTCGGCACAGCGCCCATCTGAAAGTGAACGGTACAGAGAAAACGAACACACGATCACAAAAGCATCCAGTAATAAACAGAATAAGATTAAAAAATACATATATATACGTATATTTTCTTTAACACAAAGCGAAACCGCGCGGCATGATGATGGTGTTTAACGGGCGTACGCGTAGTGAGAGTACTACCGTTTTGTATGCGTGTTACTATTTGAGCGGAAAGCAGTGGTACGTTTACCCTTTTATTCGGTTGTAGTTATATTTATATATATATATTTATATCTATCAGTAGAACGTTTCGATATGTTAGATTTACGACCCTTGCTGCCGCTTCACGTACGTCGTAAAATCTCCAATCTGTCTGTCCTAACTGTATTGTAATGATATTACGAGATATGTGTGTCTGGAAATCTGCATTGCTCGACGCATACTCCTCCTTTCTATCTATAGAGAGTTATCTTCCTTGTAACGAGGTTAAACTATTTAGTTGATTCGTATAGGCGAGAGTAGTTTGTGCCCACGTCTGTTTGAATCACGTACGAGGCGTCGATTACTATGAGATGAGCCGTGTGTCCCCCATTCTCTCCCGGCCCAGAACTGTCTCTCATTCTCTGGCACGTTCTCTATCACTCCGCATCCCTTCTCTGATCTCGACAGCTCGGTTACCAAAGTCAGTCGATTTAATCGAAGGACTGCCAGTTCCGATTATTCCAACGCAATTTATATGTAATTTAGAATTTAGAGTCATCGATTATTTGCCGTGCAATCTACGGAGAATATAGCAGCACGCCGAATATAAAATGAGAGAAAGCAACGTTAGATTCTTGGACGGAAGAGCGTATTACAGAAAACGAATTCAGACGACGACAGACGATCAACCACGATCGTTCGCATCGATCGCGAAGAAACTGGAATGAAGATCGTTACGGGAATTTGGATCTATCTGCCGTTCCGTTACAGTCCTGCCACGGATCAGTCCGTTCGATTTTGGAGATCGACCGATCTATGCCGGGCAAGCCGCCCAATTGGCATGCATGGTGCCGATAGGCGACACGCCAATCGAGATCGCCTGGACCCACGAGGGCGAACCGTTGTCGCAGTTCATGGGATTCAGCGTCGGGAAACTCGGCCCACGGACGAGTATACTACTGATCGAGCCGGTAACACCGGAGCATGGCGGATGTTACGCGTGTGTTGCTAGTAATCCGTCGGGCAGAGCGATCCACGAGGCAACCTTACGAGTCCACGGTTAGGTCCAGAGTAAAGAACGGAGCACTGAGAATGACATGACGTTGATAACAATGGTTGAGCGAAAAGTTTCGGAATGATAATAAATAAAAAAAAAAAAAAGAAACGCGGATCCCACGCGAGTATTTAAGTGCAGGCTTGATTGGTTGCATTTTATTCATCGTTGCTGTGACGCTGATCATGTGTTTTTTCCCCTGTTGGCGAAAGCTTTCTGGAATTTCAGTTAGTTGGAGCTCGCGCTCAGCTCAACTTGTACAAAAAGCGTTGCTTTTGTCACCGATGACGACCTTCTCGCGCGTACACTATTTCTCTCGCTATATCTTGCTACTTATTTCTTTTCATACTTTCTATCTCTGCCTCTTTCTCTTTCTTTCTGTCTCTGTCTATATTTACTTCTCACCGCTGTAATTTCCTCTTTACTATGTATATCCGCCGGTATTTCAAGCGAACGAAGCTCAATCGGAGTTTCTTTCGTGCTCCGAGAATCAGTAGCTTTTGCCCATAGCCGTTGGCCTTTCCTCGTTTATTTTGCAGCCTCGTTATCTTATTATTCTCATCGTCAGCCGCTCTTGTGTGACTTTTTACGTTGGCTTCGATCATCATCCCTGCGGCGAAATAACGCGACAGGATGTGATTTCCTTTCGCACGCGAATCTCATCGCGTTTCTACATCCTTCACGAACGCGTTCGCCGTTCCCGTAGCACATACGATCTAAATGCCACTTTTTGTGATCGCAGGATTGCGTAGGTTTCACATGCAAGTTGCATATATGATCCGTCTCGTGTACGTTCGAGTGTCGATTTATACCTCACCGTACCCCCATTCGCGCTAAAACGCGTCCTTGTACTAAGATGACCGACCGACCATCCAACCACATCTCAGAATTCACCCCACGATCAATTCATCACAACCCTATACCCACGAATGTTCCCCCAAACACGTCCCTCCTCGACCCCTCACCATCTCTCATCACACATTTTGCCTTGTTCATTTTGTAGACGCGTATGTAGTGTAGATACTCAATATGCATGCATTTATATACATAAACGAGCGTAATCGAGTATTATTCGTAAACGCGGTACAGCATGATGCACCGTGCACTCGAGTATTCGTGCATGCTCGCCGTTAGGCTCCTTTAAAAACCGTAGTTTCTCTTTCTCTCTCTCTTTCTCTGTCTCTCTCTTTCACTTTCTCTCTGTTCCATGCATTACCCGCATAACCACTTCAGAATCCCGCATGCCATACATTATATTCATCGCAGTAGCAGGAGCGTGTCGCGTTTTATTCTGCATGCAAAATTACTACAATTCGAGTCTTTAACGATTTTAAAACTATTTCTAATATCTGATATTTATATAAGAATAATTTTTGCGGCAATTTCAGTAACTTATTTTAAATACAAACACTTAATTTTAACAAAATTAAAAAACCCATTTTTCTATTTATTTTTATTGTTATTTTAAATATTTCATAGAATTTAAAGAGAAAAGCAAACAATACAGTGTAATATTATCTATTACTATTACAGATTAATACACTTGTTTGAATCAATTAAATTATAAACAATAATTTTACATATGTATATATATTACTGTAAATGATAAGTTTTAAAGCTTTTGAAAAGTAAATGACTCGAGTCTTCAAGCGACTGGCTCCTGGATACTGCACAATCTTATGTACGCAAAAGTATATCACGGCTAATCTATTTATTCTATAACAGTACCTCCTCGTTGGATCCTGGAACCTACCGATAAAGCATTTGCTCAAGGATCCGATGCACGAGTAGAATGCAAAGCCGATGGATTTCCTAAGCCTCAGGTCACGTGGAAGAGAGCTGCTGGTAAGTATAGACTAGCAATCGCAGCCTGACAAACAATAAATCTTTCTACTTGCATATACTAATTATACATGTCTGTCATAGGGGATACGCCGGGAGATTATACCGATTTGAAATTGAGCAACCCTGACATTAGCGTGGAAGATGGCACTCTCTCCATTAACAATATACAAAAGACGAATGAAGGCTATTACCTTTGTGAGGCTGTTAATGGAATTGGGTCAGGCTTATCAGCTGTCATTCTTATTTCGGTTCAAGGTATCTCACGTTTAGTCATTTTACATCTTGTAATTTCTCTTGCGTTTTATACATCTTTTGTAATATTTTTTTAGCTCCTCCGCAATTTGAAATTAAACTAAGAAACCAAACCGCTCGTCGTGGAGAACCAGCTGTATTGCAATGCGAGGCGCAAGGAGAGAAACCAATCGGCATTTTATGGAACATGAACAACAAGAGATTAGATACGAAAAGCGATCCTCGTTATACTATTCGTGAAGAAATCTTGGCTAACGGGGTACTGTCCGACTTGAGCATTAAACGAACCGAAAGGAGCGATTCTGCCTTGTTCACTTGCGTAGCTACGAATGCTTTCGGTAGTGATGACACTAGCATTAATATGATCGTACAAGGTTGGTTCATATAATTACATATTATACTTGATAAATCAACAAAATATGTGAGTCACGGTCTAATTTATGTGTTTATTATAGAGGTGCCGGAAGTTCCATATGGTCTTAAAGTGTTGGATAAATCAGGACGTTCAGTGCAATTATCATGGGCCGCGCCTTATGATGGAAACAGTCCAATTAAACGATATGTTATTGAATACAAAATCAGCAAGGGTTCCTGGGAAACTGATATTGATCGAGTGCTCGTACCTGGCTCGCAACAGAATGTAGCCGGAGTATATAATCTAAGACCCGCGACCACCTATCACCTTCGAATCGTCGCTGAAAACGAAATTGGCACATCTGATCCGTCTGACACGGTCACCATTATCACTGCAGAAGAAGCACCTACTGGCCCACCAACTTCTATTAAGGTGGATGCTCTTGATCAGCACACGCTAAAGGTAAACAGAACAATTGCATTGTAATTGCCCATACACAGAGCGTTTCAATAACATTCGTAATATTATTGCTATTGGAACGTTGTATAGGCGTTTGGGAATATATGTGCAATAAATGTAAATTTCATCAGGTAACGTGGAAACCGCCTCCACGCGAGGACTGGAATGGTGAGATTCTCGGCTACTACGTTGGATACAGACAATCGTCAGACAAACCTTACATGTTTGAGACTGTCGATTTCTCCAAAGAAGACACAAAGGAACATCACTTGCAGATCGCAAACCTCAAGACCTATACACAGTATGGCGTAGTCGTTCAAGCATTTAATAAAGTCGGCTCCGGACCAATGAGCGAGGAACGCAGGCAACACACCGCAGAAGGCGTACCCGAGCAACCACCCCATGACACTACTTGCACGACTCTTACTTCTCAGACTATCAGAGTGTCCTGGGTGTCACCGCCACTCAGCGCGGCCAACGGCGTTATCACCGGTTACAAAGTTAGTAAAAGCGCGACTCGAGAGAGAGGCATAAAACCGTTTGCAGCAGCATCTTTAAATATTTGCTTTAGGTCATCTACGGACCATCCGACACGTGGTACGACGAGAATACAAAAGACACCAAGATCACGTCTTCAAGCGAAACCATTCTGCACGGTCTTAAGAAATACACCAACTACAGCATGCAAGTTCTGGCTTTTACATCTGGAGGAGATGGCGTTAAATCTGCACCAATTCACTGCCAAACTGAGCAAGATGGTAATTAAGAAATTAATTAATGTATTGGTTCATTATGTGAAAGAACGTGTTTTTGAACATACTACATGTTCCGTATCTATTTTTAGCACCCGAAGCTCCTATTGCTATCAAAGCTCTAGTCATGTCTTCGGAATCCATTCTTATCTCATGGCGTCCGCCTAGTCAGCCTAACGGAGTTATTTCTCAATATACTGTTTACACAAAAGCGGATAATGCAGAGGAGCCAACCAGTCAGAAAGTACCACCAAATCAACTAACTCACGAAGCGTCTGGATTAGACAAGCAACTAAGATATGAATTTTGGGTGACCGCTAGCACGAATATCGGTGAAGGTGAAGCTTCGAAAATTGTGACTTTGGGACCAAGTGTTCGAGGTAATTTTTTCGTTCAAAATTCACATTTTGAATAATTACAATAAATTTGTGAATCGATTACAAGTTTTCATAGTCTGTTATAAATTAAAAGGTATTCAAAGTTTCACACTTTAATTATAGTACCGGCCAAGATCGCATCGTTCGACGATAAGTTCACTGCAACATACAAAGAGGACGTTAAGCTGCCATGTCTCACTGTCGGCGTACCCGCACCGGAAGTAACATGGAAAGTACGAGGCGCTACTCTTCAACAGACCGATCGATTGAGACAATTACCCGAGGGATCGCTATTTATCAAAGAAGTCGACCGCGCGGACGCTGGAGAATATTCTTGTTACGTGGAAAACTCTTTTGGACACGATACCGTAACTCATCAGCTAGTCGTACACGGTACATAAATATTCTAACACATGGAAATTTTAGTTACTGATTTCAATAATTCGTTATACGTATTAAAATTAACGTTATGTTTTCACAGCTCCTCCACACTCACCGCAAGTTACCCTTACCGCCACTACCACCAACTCTTTGACGATGAAATTACGCCCACATCCCACGGACAATGCACCAATTCACGGCTATACGATTCACTACAAACCCGAGTTCGGCGATTGGGAAACCGTTCAGATCAGTTCTACAGCACAGAAATATACACTCGAGAATTTGTGGTGCGGTTCCCGATATCAGATTTATGTCACCGCTTATAACGGGTAACTTTACTGCTAAAATTGTAATGCAAGGTTTGTAATAAAAAAATTTCGTACACATGAAAGTTTTCTTACAGAATTGGAATCGGCGATCCTTCAGACATTCTAAACACGCGTACAAAAGGCTCCAAACCAATCATCCCCGAAGCGGCGAAATTCATCGAGGTATCTACGAATAGCATCTCTTTGCACTTGAGCACTTGGTCTGATGGTGGCTGCCCCATGTTGTACTTCGTTGTTGAACATAAGAAGAAGTAAGATAAAAAGATAATCATACAACGAACATCCAATCCAATATCAAGATCAACAGTTAAAGAGACATGTTTTGTTCAGAATGCAGCAGGAATGGAACCAGGTCTCGAACAACGTCAAACCGGGCGGTAACTTTGTAGTATTGGATCTAGACCCCGCTAGCTGGTATCATTTGCGTGTTACGGCTCACAATAATGCCGGTTTCGCCGTGGCCGAATATGAATTTGCGACTTTGACGGTGACTGGCGGTGAGTATGATTGGTCGTCTGACACACAGCGGCGCCTCGTAGCCGGTGCCAATGGTGGCTGGATTGAGCGGTCGCCGAAACGTTTTTTGTTCCAGGCACCATTGCACCGGCCCGCGAGCTGCCGGACGTAAACGGTGGTGGCAATGACGAAGATCCAATGAAAATTTTCATGGCTAACTTAAATCTGGTCGTACCTGTGGTAGCAGCCATACTTGTAATAATCGTTGCCGTCATCGTGATCTGCGTTCTCAGGGGGAAGGGTCACAATAGCGATAAAGGTAATCATAATCTGTTTCCTTCTTTGAACAGGTACGATCGCACCTCCTATACGTAATGGCGGTAATGACAACACTGCGGATGTAAGACGGTACTTCCCATGGTTACCCAGCTGGCTCGACGTAAACGTGGTAGTGCCAGTTGGCGCGACGGTCGTTGTTATAATAGTAGGAATAGTTGTCATTTGTGTGGCGCTCTCGAGAAGAACTCGAGGCCCGGAACAAACACGGCTGCGAGGTATCTCTTCAGCCGACGAGAAATATTACGAGGGACAATGTATACCAATTTTTTTTAATTACTTTTACCTGTTAAGTCGCATACAGACGGTGGAAGTTCATCGGGAAACGAAATTGATATTCGATGATATTCGAGATTAATTAGCTGGTCGAAAAAAATATCACAATCTCGTCAGTCGTAGATATTATCATAACAAAATTATATTTTGTAATGTAATAACATCGTGATAATTTCTTGATGATCGATCCACGCGTCGACCACCCTAGTCTTGAAATCCTCTCCAAATATTAAATTTTAGAATTTTCCTCTCCTACATTTTCCTTTTGTTTCACAAGCGTGGGTGATGGCATATCTAATTAATATAATACTCGTACATCAACAATAAGATCAGATGTATCAAAACGTATGTATCCAAACAACACAAAGTCTAAAATTGTGACATAAGACGTCTTTAAGTTGCCTTTTTTAGTCATAAAAAACGTCGTATGACCCGAATTTAGATACTTTTTGTTGTCTCGATACATTCACAATTATTAGATCGAACGCCTTTATTTTAGACGACGTAGTCTATCAGCAAACCGGAGTTGGCGGCGCTACCTTGGACAAACGCAGATCCGATCTTCGCGACGAACTAGGGTACATCGCACCTCCGAATCGCAAACTTCCACCTGTACCCGGCTCGAATTACAACACCTGCGATCGTATCAAGCGAGGTACAGTTATAAGTAAGCCACAACTGCCAACACTTACCTTTTAGATCAATTCCAACTTATTTAGTTGTTGTCGCATCGGCACGATAGTTCCTTCTTTCATCTTTTCTCAAGAGGTACACATCGAGATTTGCACATACGATAGGCTCCCAGTCAGATGACAGATCCCCAGGCCAGACAGAACCCATATACACGATCAATGCCAGTTTCTTTTTTCGTTCGCCATGCTTTGAAATGTTCTTATATACGTTACCGAGTTTGTATGTCCCTCAGCGAAAACATAACGTTCGTTCCTACTTGTTTGCGCTTATCACGCCGTTGGTGCCTAACGAGTGTCTATTGTATCAATTTGCGTATTAATCAAACGTTAGTAAAAAAAAGAAAATAAAGAGTACCTTCTCCCCAGAGTTCAAATCCTCTAAACTCTTTAAAGAGAACAGGGCAGTTGGCGGGAAAGAATCTTGATAGGCGCCAGCGTGTCGTACGACCTTTGTAGTATGTGTTCAATAGGTGGAACTAGCTCGTTAAGGAGTCACTCGACGTGGGATCCGAGGCGACACATGTATGAGGAATTGAGTCACTACGCGCCCAACAGGAGATGCCCACCACCACCACGTATGGGCAGCGCGGACGGTCTTTCGCACAGAGGTTGGTAATAGTAATTTTGGTTAACGGGCATTCGGCATTCGCCCGATCGCCCTAGAGACTGATAATCGCTCAGGCCGGAGCCGGCGATGTTGCTGGCTCGTACCAGCCGGTCTTCGTAAGTCCCTTCTCGTTTCGTGAAACCTCGCATCACTTTAACGGCACGTCTCGTTTCTCGATGTTTGCACGTTTCCGCATGCCTGCGCTCATATAGCACGCCGACAAATAACACGAACCACATATAGGGAAGAATTACATTTATTTATTCATTGTCTTTTCTATAAGATAAGAAGTTTCTATTATGTCCGTTATATCGTCATATCGATTTTTAGAATTTTTAGGGGATGGATAAGAGAAATTTTGAATATTTTAAATCAGATAATTAAAAGTTTAAGATTGTTACAGCTGCAATATTCACTGCTAAAATTGGAACGCAATCTAATTAATTGCATGAAGAATATAGCAAAGGTTGGGTAAATTACTTTATAAAAAAGAGTTACCGTTATTCATTACTGATTTTAAAATGTCTTAACTTATCACCGTTATTATAAGTGAGTGATCCAAGAGTACAGATCAAAAGATCCAAAATGATCCAATTGTCTATGTCACTTAGGTTTCACAACTCATTGAATTTGGTTAACTCTTAACCGAGATTCAACTTATTTCTCATCTTTTTTTCCAATTCTATAGAATTAGAAAAATAAAGATAAGGAATAATGTAAACCTCGGTTAAGAGTTAACCATGAATTTGAAACTAGGTTTTAAAGTTTGATCGAAATTTTGGTTTTGGTTTTGGTTTCTGTTAATTTCGATCAAAAATCGGAGTTTTGGATTTGGTTTGATTTTAGTTTCGGTCGAAATTAAGAGAAAATTTCGATAAGTAAACTGAAATTATACAAATTGCAACGCACCGGCGAGCATTCGAGCTATCTCTTCCTTTTTATCCTTTTTTATTCGCCAAGTCATCACCACATCTATAGTATAACCTGAAATTCCTTCTAATTTAAGGAATAATAAGGTATTAATAAAATCTTATTTTTAAATAGATACGTAAATTTAACATATTTTGATATTTTCCAACGATTTTCTGAAAATTATATGGCGTTTATAAGACTTATCTAAAAACTTCAATTTCGTCTGGAATTGAATAAAAATCGAATATTCGTTTTTGGTTTCAGACGAAGGTAAAAAAGTGATTTTGATTGGATTCTAATATCACTAATTAATCCGTTCAATACAAGATCTATAGTGGTCATGATTTATCGCGATATAATCAAAGTTCTCTTATCCATGTTTTGTATGTATAATATATTATGTGTTATACACATATAAAGTAATGATCATATTCATTGCTTAAAGAATATAATTATTATCATTATAAATAAACAAATGCGTTGTTACTTATTACTAATGGTAACAATGTTATTATTAGTAATATAATAATAACGCGTTACTTTTTCCAATCTTGAATATAACATTACTTTATGTATAACAAAAATTATATTATATAAATAATCGGACTCAAATTTATTTAAATACATTTCAATTAAATACTTTTTAATGCACGATCAATTTTTAAAGATTTAATGTTTTAATAGAATGAGAATCGAGGAAAGAAGAAGCGTTAAAGTGAGCAAAAGGAATTTCTTTGCTCGTTTAAATCTGGATATAAGACGCATATAGAATTAATAGTAAGAAGGATTGCAAAATATTTTTTTCGATTCCATTCTTAATTAATTAAATTGTATTTAGAAATTGCTGTTAATAAATAAAAGTTTACACACGGGAAGCAATCTTTATAGCAATCTGTATTGTTCAACAATGTCTCGTAAATTTTTCGTCTATAACGGCAGAGTCTACCCTGATTGATTGTCCATTTTCAGGTATGGAGGATGAAATCTGCCCATATGCTACGTTCCATTTATTGGGATTCCGCGAGGAAATGGACCCGAGCAAAGCTATGCAATTCCAGACCTTCCCCCATCCAGGAAATGGCCATTCTGGCACTATGGGACCACCCGTAGGACATCCGACTAACGCTTCCGCTCATAGCCGATCTGGATCTCAGTCTATGGTACTTTATAACTCTTTTTCGTATTAAATTTTCGTTTAAATGATAAGCAATATCGCAAATTATATTGTACAAATATTAAAAAATTTTTGATTTTCGTAAAAATAAGTTTTGCAAGCCGTATTCTAGTAGAAAAATTCATAATTTTTTTAATGAATAGAGAAATTGTACTGGATATCTGGAAAATATTTAACATCCAAATGATTGTCTGAATATCGAATATTTTTCGGATATACGATTACTTTAGTCTCTAAAAAAAGAAAGTCAAGAGAAAATTATCACATTTTTTCCGGATATCCGGATATGAGATATCCAATGATTTTATAATCTGGTATATTTCTAATACAATTATTGCTGGAATCGCGATCAATTTTTCCTACAGCCTCGTCAAAACGGACGCTACTCTCGAGTACCATCCCAAGGAGGCGGTAGCGGCACGCACAATGTCTTTTCACCCGAATATGATGATCCCGCTAACTGCGCTCCCGAGGAAGACCAGTATGGATCACAGTATGGACAATACGGCGCACCTTACGATCATTACGGATCTCGCGGATCGGTCGGACGTCGTAGTGTAGGCTCGGCTCGCAACCTTCCCATCTCTGGCTCACCGGAACCGCCCCCACCGCCGCCAAGAAATCACCAGGATCAGAATAACTCTAGCTTCAACGACAGCAAGGAGAGCAATGAAATCAGCGAGGCCGAATGTGATCGCGATCAGCTCGTCAACCGCAACTACGGCGGTCAGTAGAAAGATTCACGATAGCTTAGAGAACGAGCAAACGAGGGAGACCATGAAGCTCGACCTGATTCGACAGGGAAGTCGTAAAGCTCGCCTTTCCCGCTCGAATCTTGCCGGTCCGGTGACATGCTCCCTCTCGAGGAACGATCTCGTTCTGATTCAGCTCTACTACTGATGCTCGTTTCATTATGCATTAAGCATTATTAGGCGTACGGCGGCTCATTATGCGGACTTATCGCATGGCGGGCGAGTCGCGAATGAAGAAGACTCGCCGTGGACTTATGTGTTTTTCTTTCTTATTTTTTTTTGTCTTTTTTAATCCTAATCGTTTATATAGTTTTCCACAAATTGCATGTTACGTGTTGTCGTAGTAGTTTAATCGTTGTGTCAATCGTGCCGTGTGTTTTTCTATTTCAGTGAATGCTCGCGGCAAGGACGGCATGACCACCGAGGAGATGCGTAAACTCATAGAGAGGTCAGTAGAGCGCGAGTGAGCTTGGTTAACGGTGAACGGTTTTAATGGCGTTACACCGTTCCTGCCGCTGTGTCTCGAGCGATTTTACTTCCGCGAGAGCTGTAATTATCGAGTATTGTGCCGCGGCAAAATATCCCGCAGGCGTTTTCCGAATCGAGCGATATATCACTATCGCTCACCGCGGCATAGACCGCAATCCGATTCGCCTCCATGATTTTCAATTTTTCTTTAAAGAATCACGCTATCGATCGATTCTTTCGATTCGCAATCCTCGCTACATACCTTCATTATATATTTGATTATTTGTGCGCGATTGAATTGTCGATTGACAACGATCGAGTGCACGGTGGTTCGACCCTCAAAGAGTCTCGAATACCCAACTATTTATCTATTTAACGAACGTCTGATCTTTTCTTGTTTCATGACTAATTACGCAGGAAGCCGTAAGTTCGTTAAACATAATCAAGTCAGGATGTACAAACGTTACAAAACATGTGAAGAGCTTTTGAGATGCGTTATATCATTTTACACTGATTTCCATCATCCCATTGAAGTTCGGCTACCCAATTTGTTTTGCAACGAGCAGAGTAGACGACCTTTCAAAACGTTGCTTTCGAATATGACAAAATCCCCAATCTCCATCGACGCTTACTAATACGAATGTGTTCGCATGTAGCTTTAATGAATAATGCCATGTGTGTAACGTGTAGTTGTGTAACTAATGCAAAGCTAGAATGTACAATAGGGATAATACGCTGATCGTATTTCCACTGCAGCTGCTGCTACTATCACCGCTTTTGAACCCTATTCGGGACTGCTTACACCGCTAACGACTGACATGTTTACAATCGTCATTATTATATTTTATTTATTCATAGCATTATCACTGCCATCATCGTTGCTACTTGTTATAGCGCATGTTTTCGTACAATTTGCGTGTAGAGATCTTTTCTTCATACAGCAGTATAATATATTACTCTTTGTTTCAAAAGTGACATAATTAAAAAATTTCTCATAAAAGTAAAAAATTAATTTTTCAATTTAATAGAAAATTATTGACTAATCAAAGAATATTGTGTAAAAATCATATTTTTAATATGATTAAATGTCATTTTCACGATCATTGAAAAACTACCTTTTTTGAATTTATAATGATTCTTTTAATTATCTTTTTCAAGTTTTGAGGCTTTTGATAATTTTTTTACAAAGTTTACTTTTGATAATTGGTAGAGCAATGTTTATTCTAACTGATTTACAGTAAACTGAAAAATCATGGCTTTTTTAGTTGTGTCACTTTTGAAGTAAGGGAGTGATATAAAGCTAAACACATTTTTTTTAATCAAATACAACGAAAAATTTATTGCACATATAATAAACAATCGCGCAGAAGAGATCTCTTTGAATGAGTGGGATTGTTGCGTAGTAAAATGATCGATCGGCGTCGGATATCAAAAACGCAAATTCCTGTTGCAGAAACGAAGCTCCCGGTCGGCAAACCGGCGGCCCCCACGGCGGTCACGGGGGACTCCTCACACCCTACGATACTGTGGCAGTGTAACCTGTAAATCGTCATCTTCCGTGGTCTTCCGCCTCTCTCGATAGCCGGCGGCCGCGAGAAAAGCAGCCGAGAGACGCGGAAATGAAGCGCACGCCAACTCTTCCCCCGGTGCTGTCGTCGGTCCAATTTGCAACGATTTACGATAGAAATTAGAGACGTCGTCGCGAGTAGATAGATTCGATTACCGTGTAAGGTGTACGCGTATTGATATCATCTCGAGATCATAATTACGGACGAGAATTCTGCAGCCCGCCTCGCGAAATGGGACCGCCTCCTTCGTTCTTGCGACCATATCACGCGACTTTTCTCTTTCTCTCGCTCACGGCCTTCCGCTCTTTCATTGTACTTCCTCGGGTACGTTCGTTTATATTTGATCCTGGGGGAAGGCCAACTCGAAACTGCCTTGTTTTTGATAAAATCTTTTCGGACTGGTTTAGTCGATTATGCACATTCGGGAAGGCCAGACTCAAGACTGTTCTTATCTACTGCCCTTTAATGCGAAGGAGGCACAGCGATTCGTGAGGTCAGCCACACTTCGTTCGTAACTCTTTTACGAGTCCTGGAACACTTCGCGCACGTTCGATTACATCTAAATTTTTTTTATACTATGACTGGCCGAAGAAAATGACCCGCGTTTTGACGCGTCTTCCTCGATGACGTGCGATCAGACTCAACGATTTGTATACTTGACGCGAACTTTAAATTAACTATATCTATCCTCGCACACACACGTGACGAAAGATTCCGAGACATCGGAGACACTGAGGGGAATTTGAATCTTTTCGGACTATGTATCGTCGAACGTGCGCGAGATCTTCGAGGTTCGTGAGACTGCCGCGAAAGACTTGTCCTGTAGGAAGGCGAACACAGCCGGAAGTCGTGTGTTCGCGGACTGTTCAGTTGCGGCAGAGACGCGGCCCGCGATGGTGCTCTCGGCGACGGTGAATTTAACGGGGGTCTTCTGATATATATCCGGGATATATAATCCTAGGTTACATTCGTCGCAGGAGTTGCGTATAATGGGGGAAAAAAAAAAAGAAAGGAAACGTATAAACGACATATATGCGTATACATGAGATTAGTTGGTCGCTTTTTAAGTCATGGTTGTGCCACACTGCCGCTCCCTGCGGGCGTACGATATATAGATACATACGTACACATATACTATATATATATACTGTACGATTTATAATTTCGTAACGAAGGTTGTGTCCCCTCCCCCGCTCCCTTTCCTCTCTTTACCCCCCCCCCCCC
>NW_017276147.1:104269-150714 GCF_001594065.2 Cyphomyrmex costatus
CCCCCCCCCCCCTTGACGATCGGTGATCTTGAGTCTCGACGTCGCGGAGAGCAAGGTTTATAGGGTACGTCGTCGCATTTTCGTCTTTCGTCGTCGTCATCGTCGTCCTTGTAGCGATCCGTTTAGGCGATCGATTCGAGACATTCCCATTGTTCGCTCGAAAGGAAATAAGTTCCGTACACGAAACACCGATCGACTGTCCGTAGGAAGAACAACGCGGCAAGCCATCGAGGGAACGCTTCGATATACACATACGGCGAGGCCAGCCACATAACATTACGATAATACGCACGCTGGCGCGTGCACGCGATATACGCCACACTACACTTGCTGTCGTCCTATATGATATAAACATTTAGTCCGCTGTAAACACCTAATTATCCCCCCGTGCTAATCTTCTATCGATCAATTACGCGACGTACCGTACGTAAGATTCACTGACATCGCGACGATGATCGTTACAGGTGTAAGCGATTCGAGTAATAAAAGAAGCTGGTTTAACGTAGTTAGTTCATAAGTCGGACGGATGGTCGCGAGAAGGCGATCGTTGATCTTCGCGACGGGGCGAGAGGTCGGGATCTGGTTAACGGGACGTTATACCTCAGGACACAAATCGAAGATGGTCTGTCTGTCCGCGATCGGACAATTGATTTTTTGCTGGTTCGACCAACGAAGCGGATGCTTCCCGAGCTTCTTCGCGTGTAGCACCAGCCCGACGTCGCGCAACGCCGCGGCCACGACGCCGCGTCTCATAGTTCGTTTTTATCACGATACTATTTCTAGATATATACATACAAATATAAATATATATTATATATACACTAACTATATATACATACGTTGTAAGTAGCTATTTCTAGGTGTCGCATTTGTTTGCCGAGGCGATGCGCGAGCCGACTACCAGTTGGGCGACTAAAGTCAAGGAAGCACTGTCGAAAAATTATTATATCACGTGGACAATCGATTGTTCCCGTGTATGTAACTCCGGATCCGTGTGGACAAGCTGTATTTTGTGAATTATTGTTCCTTGTTGATGTTATCATTAATTCATTTCATTCAATCTATTACATTTATCGATCGAAAGAAAATATTTTGAAATTTACTTAACATTAATATTCTGGCGCTAATTACATTTTAAAGCCAATTTCATTCAAGCAGCAATTAGTACGGCCTAAATTGCTACTGCCATGTTTTTTATTACTCACTGCATCACTCATTGTCGGACAAAAACATAGTGATAATAACTGTATAGAGTTATTATTATGTAGAATCAATATACAAATAGTTGAATAACGTATTTTATAATTGTTACGATTACAAAATAGTTATTCAACTACGTACATTAACTCTACACGATATAAAACTTATACAGTTGTGACTTATACAGTTGTTATACTACTATGTCTTTCCTCTGTGTGTGAGAGTGTGGAATGAGATTAAATCTGTAAAAATGCGCACATATAGGCTGTAAAGAGAGACTTTTCGGAACGTTGGAACAGAACTTGAAGGGTGCTTCGTCCGCTCGAGTCGCTTCTGCACTTGCAGAGGAATTCCTACCCTCTGCCACTCGAAACTGGTCACGGCTCGACGCGCCAACGCACTTTTACTCATCGATGTGATTTTAAAAGGCTGCGCAAAAAGCCTCGTGTCTCGTGTATATGTTACAATCGCGCTCTTACCGTAATTAACGTAGCCGTATCTCGTCCCAAATCACCCTTTACGATTTACAGTATCACGTTCTACTCACGTAACTCGCCCCCGCGAAACTTTGTCGCTTCGAATCGCTTCCGAATCTAACCAGAGCTAAATACGGCACAGGCCGATAATGATGATGATATTAATGCATTCGTATATAGTAATACGATCACGTCCGCGCGCTACCTTGGTCGCGGTTTTTAACTTTTGTCTTAAGCGAAGTGGACGTCCGCGACGTCGCACAGGTGATAAACGTTTATGTTGTGAGCGGCCCGGGGTGACCGGCAAAAGAGGCTACGTACGAGGCGATATTTTATAGCGATAATCAGTTAAATCGATTTGCGGCTAAACATTAAATGTTTTTCGCAGCTGAAACGTTGACGATGAGTAATACTCAAAGACTGAGAATTTTACGTCCATGTTTGCTTATCGATTCATTCATCTTTCACTCGCGGTTGCTTTGCCCATACACAGTAGTATCCTCGTAGGGTTGATATACATGTATACGCTGTCCTCGTGCCTTTCTTGCCGGATACCCCCCGTGCCCATCGTTCGCTCGTCGCGCTTCTCGTGATCGACGTTATATATAGGTACTGCGTAGTAATTCTTTGCAAGATTCGACGTTACTTTATTGAGGGACGCCGCGAAGCGTGTCGCTCGCTTGTGTATGCTTGATTGATAATATTGCGTTGAAAGCATTTGGCTGTTTTTTTCGTACGACGGCGAGTGCGGTTCTTCGAGCTCGTGTTCTCTCACCTCACCTTTCCATCCATTCCTTCCTTATACCATCGCGTTGCCTGTCAAACTCGAAGCGTTTCCTTCGCGTCCTTTTCACGATCCTCGCGTACGTGCGAAAGAATTCGCAGGAACGTGATCTCACGTTTGATAGTGGAAAAGTAATAAAAAATACACGCAACATCCTCCGTGCTCGAGGAGACTCGAGGATCCGCTCGCAGTGTACCGTTTCCTCTCAACGCCACTATTTTATGTTTTTGTACCAAAGTTGTAGTATCTAACTTTGCGTTGAATAAATAAACCTTAAAATGATCGTCGTTTTTCTCCATTCCTTTATCAATTATTTATAACAAAACTGGAAATGTTTGCTATACGGCGTGTCTCAATAACCATTACCACTTTAATTAAATATTTTCGAATTTATAAGGTTTAAAGGAAAATTTGTCTAATTGAAATTGGATGGTACGAAAGAGAAAATTACTATTATATAACAATTTTTATATAAATGGCGACGCTTCGAAGATTTCAAGATTAACTTTGTTTTCTAAATAAAATTATTTTTTTTATTTAATTCCTCTAAAATTATTCTGCATATAAAAGTACTAAGATATCGATAAATCAATAATTTAAGAAATATTTTATATTTTATTCTAGCAAATTTCGACCAAAAATATGTATATCTACATTACCGTTACAAAAAAATAACACCGTTATTTAAAAAAATAATTTGTAACGGCGTTACAAGTAACGCGTTACTTCCATTTCCTGTTTAAAAGTTTGTTGTTCACTTGTATTCACGAAAATTTTGTTTATACATATAAACAACTTTTGCATATATGTAATTTAACTATAAAGTGGTAAAAAAAAATAATGAAAACAATTCAATTTTTGGGAAGATCAATTATTTCAATTCAAAATTTATATTTTTGCTTTAAATATAGTTTGACTATATACTCATCTACTATATACGAGTACTTTAACTATAATGATTACCTATTATATCAAGCTTATATCTACTTAAGCACTTTAACAATTAATTCTACATTCGTGTTTTCTATATATAATATTCTAGATTCAAGTACTCCATTTTGGCTACACTCCACTTGATGTTACTAATATTTTGAAGTATTCTCTGATTGGTCAATTAGTAAGATTCTTTCTTCTTGATTGATCAATCAAATGCTTCGAAGTAAATTGTAAAGAGTGCATTAAATGAACCGCACTCTTTACAAGACTTCTTCGTTACAATCAGGAACTTCATTCTGTTTCAATGACTGCTGTATATACTTCTAGTTTTTATTTTTTATCTCTTACAATATTTAAAATCTTACGCTTTCTTTTATGCCACGATAAAATATTATGTTTTATTTCTTGATATTCGATATTTTTCTTCTCTGTTCCTATTCTCAAATCTGCAGGTTTATTATATTTGTTTCTTAATTTATATAATTAGTGCATCCCTAAAAAAAACTTTTTTTTAAAAGAAAAAAATATAAAGTGCACAAAAAAGTATCGAATATTTTATATTCTTCTTAATAAAAATGATATGAAATGAATGCAATTATCTTGAGTATTATATTTCAACTTATAGATGAAAAAATTTGGCGTGCCCGGGTCGCATTAATACAACAATATTCTAGGACCAATATGTTTTCATGGTAGATACGGAAATTATTTACAATGCTAATTAATAAAAAGATTATTATACATTACAATATTATAAAATTTCTCCATCATATTTTACATATCATATAGTTAAAATGTAACGAAGTACATAAAAATATCTCTTTTTGCAACTTTTAACTGCAAATTTTTTAAATTGTGATGGAGCAATTTAAAAAATGGATTCGTACATATTTAATATTAAAAAAAAACTATCAAAAAATTATACGATAATCGTATAATTGGATGGTCACCTAACACTTTGCCCGTTATTATACGTCTTATGTTATAAATCATTACCGTCTTATATATTATAAAATACATTACATTAAAATTACTATATTATAAATATTTAAGTGTACTATCATGACATTATAAATATTTTTTAAACAAGTTTCATTATGTTTTTCAAATTTACTATTATAGTTACATTAGTAGTTGGGATAAGCAATTAATTCTTTCAAGTTATTTTCTAAAATAAATAATAGTTCTTATTATTTATGCTTTAAATCTTTAAAATGAAGATATCATTGTTATTGTTATTCTATTCATTAATATTGTTCCAGCTATAGGTATATATAATGATAAATATTCATAAAATATTCAATTTATATTTTAAATGGTTCGTATATTCCAGAATAGAAGAGGAATTTTCATAGAATATATTAAAATAATAATGAAATATTTGAATGTTGTATAAATGTTTCTTGTATACGTATATCATTAAAATCACTCACTGCGAGCAGTACACATTCTCGTTGACAGATGGATGTGGCGGAGCTGCATTAACTCGTAAATAAGAATCATAATGGAAAAGAATATAAAGTGTAACATTTCGCCTGTAAAGTGAGTCTCTAAAATTGAGCTCCAAGGTGAAAATAAATGAAATGTGTTTTTGACAGTACAATTTCGTTTAAAATGAATTCAGGGACCTGGAATTTCTGGGAAAATAATAATCTTGTGGAATATGTGTGAAACATTCTCCAAATATGTAACGACATATGTGAATGAAATATTTAACGATTATTTGAATTTATTGTTCTGACATTCTGTAAATATTTCGAAATATACCAGAATAATCTTGAAATATTATTTCAGGATTATAGAAACATTTTATGAATATTTCAAGAATATTTAACATTAACTGGAATACGTAATGCCTCGGTGATCGAATTTGTAATTATTAATTAACTTTTAATATTATGTATCATATAATTGTGTAAAGATTTATAATAATTTAAATAAAAAGTGTTACCTCAATTCTATCTTACTCTTATCTTACTCCAATTTCAATTTAGAATTGTGTTTTAAAGCTTTAAAGCCAATACTTAAATAATTAACGCATTGTTTGCTAAAATTTATATAACAATAGACAAATTTTTTTAATTTATTAATAGATAGATCAATCTCATTATGCGTAACTACAACTTTGCTTCGTAAAATAAAATATACATTTTTTTAATTTATTAAATCAATAAATTAAAGAACTCGTTTCTATTATAAGATATATATAATTTGTATTTGAACGTTACTCACAGTCAAAATGTGTTCACTTAATATTATTTATTATTATTTATTTCCTTGACTCTTTTATTTATATAGCTGCGAATCCTCAAACCACTACCTTGTCGACGGCGCACTTTACCGGCCTGACGTTGGCTACATTATCCCGACGTTCGACGTCGGTCGGTCGGCAGTGACGATTGTTTACACGATGGCGTCCGGCGGTGGTACGTGTGTTCTTATTTTCTATTTCCGCGTAACCATGAGCCGGTCCGGCCATCGCTCGGCCAGGCCCGGTGTTCGAAATAAACGCCCTAATAACGTTTAAGTTATTCACTGCGTTTATATATTTTTTTACAACAGAAAACGCGACCGAGGAACGGACGGAGGCGTCAACGCCGGCTCAACCCGTTGCCAATGCCGTATCCGAGACGACCCACGTAAGTGAGCACATAACCTAGAAACATCGCAATTGTTAACACGCACAAACGACAATATTTTATTGGAGTTGCCGCCGAGCGTTTCTGCCACGACGATAATCGCAATACGTTTAAGAATTCACACGTTCACGGCGCAAAGGTTAGGTTAGGGATCGTTTTATACGATCGCAGCAGCGTCCGTTATTCCGTGTTTATATTATTTGACAGCTGATAGCAATTGTCGTACTGGAGCGGTAATATTCTTGCAAATTCGGAGCATGCGTTTCGAAATTAAGAATTACAGTTTGTAAAATGTATGCAGATATTACAGTTCTTTAATTATTGAGCGCTTTTGAAAAAATGCTTTATAGATGTACAAGCTCTGTATTCTTTTTCATTGCAGAAAGTAATAGGGATGGATAAGGATGGCGAATTGTCTGGCGTACCAGCAAAGAAACCTCGTGTCGAAGTGCAATCTCTTCCAACCAGACAGTATTTAGATCAGACGGTAGTGCCGATATTGCTGCAAGCATTGTCATGTCTGGCCAAAGAGAGACCTGCCGATCCTATAAGTTTCCTTGCCGGTTATTTATTGAGAAACAAAAGTCAGTATGACAGCGGCGGTTCACCGCCGACTAGTCAATGAATGCTTCCACGTCTGCGCAAGCCCGTTTTATGGAAACTCAATGAACATTTTTTCGTAAGAAATCTCTTTTGATTTTTTAAATACATATTTATGATAAACATATATACTTTTGTATTTTCGTATTATGAAATAAAAATGTGTTAGCGTTTTACTGTAGGGACGACAGTGATGCATGATGCACAAAATATCTGGATAGAGCTTAGTGCTGCGGGGGTTGAAGTTCAAGGGGAAAGTAACGTAAAATCAATCAAGATGGCAACGATTGGTAGCGAAAAAAGCGGGACGCACTACGTTAATACTAAATAAAGACTTGTCTACAATGCTGTTGTAATCAATGTTGTTTAGATAAGGGCGTCTA
Source organism: Cyphomyrmex costatus (assembly GCF_001594065.2). Lineage (NCBI taxonomy): Eukaryota > Metazoa > Arthropoda > Insecta > Hymenoptera > Formicidae > Cyphomyrmex > Cyphomyrmex costatus. Next base: position 111,288 of record NW_017276147.1, read on the forward strand.
GTTTAATAATCACATTGCAATTGATCATAATCATTCATAGCGACTAATGCTTGGAATATTTCCACTGGAAAATTTTATATTTAATTATCCAATTAGCGATATGGGCTAACTCTGTTCAGTTAGGTTGCAGTTTTAAAATCGCAGTTGAATTAGGTTGCAATTTTAGAAGATCTCATAGTTGAATCATGTTATGATGCTTGTGTGCATACTTTAGTCGCAAGCCACTAGGTTGTACCATAATAATACTGAATCAGTTATGAACAGTGTACTATATTTCTTGTGAATGGTTCATTGTAGATCGTAGCGAAATTTATAATCATAGTTGTTGGAATAGGAATGACAAATCGAATCGAATCATTGCGCATTCAAGTATCCTGTGATTAGAATCAGTATTTCAACCGCACTTGCGATTTTAGACGAGTTTGCGACTGCATTGTACACTACGCTTTACACTAACTGTTCACGAACACGATGCTATGTGCCTGTAACTGATAAAATGGATTTTTCCCCATAATCTCTCAAGCTTTACTCTCTTGGCCTAAAAGAATATTTTACGCTCCGTCCAGGTATTTCGTACGTTTATGTTTTAGCGAGACAACGTTGGTGTTATTTTGAGAAATGTAACATTAATTAGTTTTAAATTAAAGGCAATTTTAAAGATTGAAATTATTTTTAAAAAATATTGTTTTGTCTGTACGGAAAAGTAATGTTGAACATGTATTAATTACGATGATAATCATTTTCAAATTGAAATATTTCCTGGAAAAAGTCGATCTAATTTTTCTATACAGGCGTTTAAATAAAGAAACATGATGAAATCAAATATATCAGTTTTTTTGAAAGGATATTGCAAAAATAATGCATAAAGAAACATATTGATTTCTTTCGTTCACTTCTTTGCAAATCCGTAATGCAAGAGTACGAGATAAAGGGCAGAGAGAAGGACCACTACCATCGGTCCAATAAATCGTAATGAACCCTCTGCACTCGCGTTGATTTTAATTGGAACGGCGATTTAATTGGAGGCAATTAAATGTAATCGCGCAATGAATCGGGGTTAAATTTATCTCGCGTTCCAATAAAATCGATAATTTACATTAGACGTGCAACGCTCTCGCGAGCTGCACAATTGCGAAGAGAAAGCGAAAAGAAAAAGGGACTACCTCGAGGGCGTTACGTTTTATTATTCTTCACGTCTTATTTCGTTTTCTCGTTGCGATTTTCGTCCCGACGAAAACTCGTCTGGTTGGTCTCATCGTCTGGGTAATTGGACTCCCTTCGGGGTCGTCGACGAGGTACAAGGAAAAGAAAATACACGGGTAGCGACGTCCGATTGTGCCACTCGGGCTTTAAATGACGACGCGAGAAGATATCGGGGTAATTTCGTGGCCGACAATTCGCACGGCGACATCATCGGATCTGGTCCAATTAACGGCAAAGGATCCTCTTGCTCGAGTTCTCCTCGTATATCCTCTCGTAGAACCCTCGATCCTTACCCGTACTACACACGTACATTGATCGTCAACTCTTAGTCCTTTGTTTCGTACCTATTTAGTTGAAAGACTCGGTACGTTTCTGCGGTGATAAGATAAACATACTCAGCCGTATTTTTACTAAACCAGAGTTTACTAAAGTATCTTTACAGGGTACTTTACCTTTTAATCTACTTCTTAGAATTGTTAAGAGGTCCATTCACAGATTTCGTTAAAAGGAGAGAAAGTTCTAATTGTAGGAATGTCATAAAACAAAAAAAAAGAGTAAAGTAACTTTATTTTTATTCGCGGCGAGATAAAACATTTTCTTTCACATTTATTAGCCTTCACTTATGTATCATAATGTAACATGATTTTAAAAAATCGACATTAGTTTTCAACAGTTTTGATTTATTAGAGTAATTCTGTACATGCAATGACGACATGAGTTGAAACGTTTTTTTTTTTTCACGATAAAATGTCGTAGGAATCGGTTTGAATTTCATCGAATAAGTGAAGGACTAGTACATTTTAGTGTTTCGTGTGATTGCACAATGTGCGAGTGCATTGTCGAGCGACGCAGTTTGTAATATCGGTTCTGTTTCTGTATATTCAGAGTGAAATTTCAACGTTCGTTCCCGCAACGGATTGCGAATAAACGCGCAAAAGCGGAAAGTCCACGCTCGCGGCACAATGCGGAAGTTCGACTGTCAATGACGCAGTGACATCCACCTTCACCTTTTTTCACTTCCTCACGCACATGAAGCTCACAATAGTTTCCACGTTGATATCATCTCCTCTCCATATTCCTGCTCACCGTGCTTTTCCAGCTTCAGAACTATGTAAGTAGTTTTATTCAATGTTAGAACACACAAACACATAAACACACACATGAAAGCATGGAATATCTCAAAGGTGTTTTTTTTTTCTTGATTAGATATGAATATGAATTTGAATGAAATTTTGTTTAAAAAAAGCAGACGTACGTAATAAGAATCTGACTATTTTATTTAATAAAATTTTGATGTGTGTGTTCAATGTTTCTATTTCTTTACAATTTATACTATTTTGAAAAGTGCTTTTTGTAAGTCGTCTTCTTGATTGACAATGCTATATCCAGTGTAAAAAAAAAATGCTTGTTTGAATAGAGATAGTAAATTTGATAGATAGCAGCCGGTGTAATTTTCGGGAGTTCGGTGTTACAAGCACACACAGATCCGTAATGAAACGCGACGACTGACGCATGGTTACATTTTTACGTATCTACCACTGTACAGTATCGAATTCCACGTCTACATCGAGAATTGAACTCGCCGAAATTGTACCGATTTCAATACTCGACCGCTCTCTATATACCCCGGTCGAGATTCCGGACAGATATCTTCCCTCCTGCCCTATTCTATATCTATGCTATTCATGAATTCATATGCTGGTCGCACTCTCGATATGCGTGCAGTAATCACGTCTGACGCCAGATCAGCAGATTTCGAAATTGTGCTAACAGTGACCATGACCACATCATGTGTCGAACGTGCGATCCGAAAGATTGGCGGGCCATCCGGGATGGATCCGGGCCGTGTGTTCTTTCCGGGAATTCCCCTTATTTGCGGCTCACCCCCTTATTACGCACATATGCGCGACGTGCGTACATGGGGATGCGTATGCTGCACGTGTGCACACCCAAACAATTCATGGCTAATCGAGGGCCGTGGCTAATGGGCGAACCGTGTCACGGTTTTCGTCGGGGCGTGCAGGTTCGGCCTGCCGGTTCGCGCCTGCACGCCCGCACTCGGGAGGACTCGGTCCAATTGGCACGCATATTGGAATTCTATTACCGGGATTACGGCCGGTAATTGCTCGGTTTAGCGCAATATCGCACGGGCGTCTGTGCGCCCTGTCGAGCCGCGTCGCGACGCTCCGGCAGGCCGACGGCGATCGTCCAGCGCGTGGATTATCCGCGCGCCTGATCGCCGCTCGCGCGTACGTACCCTCATTACGATCGGCGACTAATTAGTGGGGTACCAAATGATGGATGCTAAAAATGTTAATTCCCCGCTCTATCGTGTTGTCTTTAAATGGGGCGTAACGTTCGTTTGGAATGGTACGCTCGGATCGTTGTAATAAATCGCGCCTTTTCTTTAGCAAGACATTTCACTCAGAGAAAAAATGTTTACATAATTTAATTATAATTTATAGTAATTTTTAATTGTATAATATATTTTTTGGTAGAACTATATTACATAGGTACATGAAAAAATCTTTTGATTCAAAGATTAGATGATGCATGTATTTTGATACTCCGAAATCGATGTCTAAATTGCCCATCACGTTACAATCTTTTTTTATCGACAGAAAATAGTTCAATTTTCCAGTATTTTTAATCTACCAACTTGCACATTAATTATAACTTTATAAGCTTGCATATTATCGTTGAACTTACTTCCTCTTTTTTACCTCAGCTCTCATGTTAAAAAGTAGGCTATAAATGGCTCTAAAAATACTGAAAAATCGAACTATTTTCTGTCGATAAAAAAATATTATGACATAATGGAGCAATTCGAACATTGCGTGTGTGAATTTGGTTTCAAAGCGTTAAAATATAATACAAAAGAATATCATAGTCTCAATCAAACTTTAAATTTTAGTTTTGTTTTGTGTATTATATTATTAGCATTACGCTAGTAGTATTATAAAATAATGCTTATAAAAATGCTATAAAAATGATGCTTCTAATTATCATTATTTGCTGTGCAATTATAATTATAAATACCAAACACTTTTCTCTCAATGTAATAATTTTAAACACCTTTATCAAATGAACGTAATTATTACAGATAAACGATATTTATAAATTTTTAATTTTAATACATTGTTACTACCATTCAACAAGTGCTATTCTTGTGTCAATATTCTTGAAATTTCAAATTTGCTTTCATAAATAAGATTATCTAATGGGTTAACAATATCAGTGTAAACATAACTATCTATTTATTTGCTTCTCATCTGGCCGTTTGATTTAGACTTGCATTTGAGATAGATAGCTCGAAAGCTCAGCAAGTTTGTGATGTACAACATCCTTTGTAGGGCCCAATTAGGCAATCGCAAGTACTAAGACGGATCGTGGAGCGATTTTAGCAAGTGAAAGCTAAGGTTGATTAATTAATGCTGTGGAATACTGCAAATAATTAAATAATGCAAGTCCCTGGGGCTATTCGCGTATAGGAGTCAAAGGACCGCAATATTCGCGGATTAGGATATTTATGTGCAGGAATTATGTATGTGTAGACCTTTATAAATTCAGAATTCTCAGTTTAGATTTTTTTTAAGTATGTGTAATAATTTTGATTGAAATGTATATCAATACATCAATTATATATTATTAAATAAAAGAAACTTTATGTTTATTTTTTCAATTACATATGCTTATAAATTGTTACGAAGATACAATTTAAATATTGTTGATAATACAAAATTATATGTATTTTTTTTTATTAAATACGGACCCAAGTGCATTGAACAACAAAAAATATAATACACAGTGCAATGGTAAATATTTTTCGAGGAATAAGCGTTTGACATATTTTACAATCCTACAGTTTAACATTTCTCTACGTCAGGTTTTTTCCTGTATTATACATACATGGTAGAAATCACGGATTTAAAGAGCGATTTTTTTGAAAGTGAATGAGTGACAGGAACAGCAGTGGACAAAATCGCTGACGTTTCCAATCGGCCAGAATAAGAATACAAGTCTTATGAAGTGCAGCAGTATTTTTAAAGATTCTTTTTCACCAATGCGGCACGGGATTATATAAAATGTTTCTACATAACCGAGAACTCCGCCGCAGCTTTCCGCTTTGGCGGGGTGCTGGGAAAAAGCGCTTACCCAGCAGATTCGCGTTGGCTAAAGCCCTCCTTTTTCTCGTATTTTTTTGTCGCTTGAGTTTTATCTGATAACGGCAAAAATATTTTTCGGCCTCGACCACGAAAGATGATACACTATCTTTTGTTGTCACAGCGAAAAACCGAAACAATAAATATCGATATGTATTTGAGTCTATTTCTATGACTAACTGTGTTTTGGAGTACTCACTTTAATCATCGCAGAGACGACCTGCGTTTATTTATGAGAATTTATAAAATATTAAAATTCAAGTTTCATATTTTATCCATTAAATAAAATAAATTCTTTATGTTATTTCCGCGAAATGCTGATATGAGAAATGTTGATTTGGATCATTGCACTGAAATTGCAATCTCGTTATCCCAATATTGGATTGTAAATAATCCAATATAATCGCATAATACAGATACTTTGAATAATTACTAGCTTTCTACATCGAAGTGTTCGAATATTTGAATTTCAGAGTAGAATTGTGCACTACCGTCTGAATATCTGAATATCCAAACGGCATCAAAATTCGGATTCGTTTTGTGGATTACGAAAGCATTTTGCTTTTGCGGACGCAGAAATTTCTACTCTCTTTGATTCATCGCAACGTACCGCGGGAGATAATCACGGGAAAGCGCAAGTTGGCGCTTTTGAACGGGTTAATTCGCGAAGTGGCATTATTTCCGGCGAGATAGCCGCGTTTCGGGGACGGTCACTTCGTTATCAGGCAACCGCGCGCAGTCAACAACGGCGACCTCCGCGGTGCGACGCTGGCAACTTAAATATTTGTCGGAGATTATATTCATATCCCGGGTTCGCGGGGCGACTTTTTAATCAGCTTGTCGGCGTTCTTGCTCGCGTTCTCTCTGCCCTTCATTCCGCCAAATTATCCCGCGGTCCCGCTGTAGATTTTCATTTCAGATTTGGCTGCGGTACTCTCTGCGCGGACCCTGCGGGAGAAAATAGAAGTCCGCGCTCCTCATCCTCTCTTCCTCTTTCTCTCTCTCTTTTGATTTCAATCTGTTTGACGGTCTACCTCTCGTGTCGTACCGTAGTTGCTCTTAGCGTGTGGCGTCGACGGCGTCGCAGCCCCAAGAAGACAACGAGACATAAGAAACGTATGTTATCGGGTCGCGGCATCTCTCGAACGTCCTATAGCTTCATCTTATTTTCTCTCTACGTTCCGCGAGATCGAGTTCTTCAGACTTACTGGTACTTTCGAAAGACTTCTCGAAGGTCATTCAGGCGTAATTACACAGAAATCACTCATGTTACCCCCTGGCGAGACGATCTATCTATCGAGTTGATCGGGTTCTACTTTGGAAGATCTTCGCGATCTCGATCTTTAATTTTCTTCGAGCAGGCTACCATAGTTATATCCATTTGATTTGTGTTTTTGTATCTATTTATAAGTTAAATATTTATTATTTATAAGAAATTTGTCATACGAATGTGTAGCAATACGATTCAGTTGTATTTCTGACGTATAAACGTAATCGGAAAGATTTTATCGAATATAATATAAGTAATTTACGTATTATAAAATGTTGTTATATTTCTTGCGAGAGAAGAGAGAGAAAGAGAGAGAGAGATATCGTTATTTATTAAGTACTTTAGAATCGGATCCTCTTAAGCTGAAAAGCAATACATAATTGAGAAACAGAACAAGAAAAATTAAAACCAAATACATAAAATGAAATTACTATATAATAAGATAAAAATAATAAAATATGAAAAAGGAAGAGAGCCAGTACTAAAAAAATTCGTTTATTGGTTTTGGCATAGCAAAATGTTAATATTATTCTGTCTAAAAGCCAATTACATAAAATCTGACACCAGTGAAAAGATTTTAACAAACGTAAAATAATTTTTGCGTTATAAAATATTTCCCAGAGAAAGAGCATTATCAGTTTTGGTATATCAAGATGCTAATATTATTTTATTAAATATAACCATTTATATAAAATCCGGGATGGAATGTATAATTGCGCGAGAGAGATGCAGGAATCGTTTAATTAATTTCGACTGTAAGTTAAAAGCATCATTTATAGATATCGTCTTTTTAAAATATCTAAAATCGATACTATCGTATCGTAAAATAATGGCACGTGATTATGACTGGGAAAATATTTCAAAGGTGTACATACACACTACACTGTACACCACGTACTGTATCGCAGCGGGTTATTATTACCCGATCGCGAGACCGTAAAATTCGATCTTGCGAACGAAATTGCGATCGGCAGGGAGACTTTCCGAAACGCGTGCAACTATAGGACGTTCTCGGGTGCTGTCTATAATGGCTGGAACTTTATCGGAAATAAATATTTTTTGCTTCTGCAGCCATGTACCGTTACGGTAAAAGCGGTTAGCAAGGCGATATCGGTATCGCCTGCACGGTCTGCATCGATTCGATGAAACATTCCTACGAAACATTACCTTTCTTTCAATGGAGCTTAATGCACAGATCCACCCCCGTGGGCTTCGGTTTTCGATCGCTGAGTTCTTCTCCGCGTTTACCCTTTACCCACCCTTTATCGTCCTCCTTCTGGCAGCAGGTCGGCGTCTCTCGTCTCGGCAAAGCGCTTAATCCTCCAACGAGTCGAAAACCCCGATGGTATTACCGCAAATGTTGATTTGTGGTAGCGGTACTGGACATTATTTATAATTTGCTGGTATTAATAGTCGAGCTTGTATCCTTCCGTATAGCATCTATTCCCTCGACCCTTCCTCGTTCATTTCCACCGTTATTTTTATTTTTGCCTTGACTTCTTTTTATGGATAATGTTTTCAGAACAGTATTAAATATGGATTAATATTAGACGTGTTGATATAAAAAAAACTTTAATTTTAAATTTAACCTAATATCTGTATTATTTCATCTATGTTTTTAGCGATCGGTTATTATTTTTTTAAAATAATTTTATTAATTTTTCAAACAGGTTTACATTTTATAACATATTTTTTATGAGAGATATTTCTGTTGTTTTATAATACATATATTAATTAATGATTATTATTACATTTTTTGAAATAACCAGAATGTGTGTTTGATCATATTTGTGCACGTGCGGTATTACGAATTTTTACATATTATTTAATAAATTAATATGTAACATACTTTTCACGCTTTTACAATACTTCAAATATAGCAGGGAAATTTCTATTAGATTATAAATGTAAAATATGTTTAGTCACATTGAAAATAATAATAATGTTTTGTTTACTTCCGAGTCGGCATTTCAACAGTTGGAAAAATCGAGCGTGCTCGATACAATTATAATAATTATTCGTTTCTTGTCGTTCCGTTCGATCGTGGACGGTTTTTTTTAACCTGCATTTTAAACCCCGGAAATCTTGCATATGCATGAGTCGCCACGTTTCTTTTTCGTCGTCGTATTTCCCGCTGTTCGTTGTTACTCGCTTGCATCTCTCGTCTTCACTCGACGAAAGAGCGCGGAAAGTATCGAAACGGTGGAAAACCACGCGGCGTGCGAGCGCGTAGTCTCGGCTCTGCGAATACGTTATTTCTTCGCACTGTTATTTTCACGGTGGAATTCACGGATATGGCGCATAGATAACGGAACCAGATTTCGCCGTCGCGCCATACCTTACCGCGGAATAATACCTTACCGTCGTATAACTCACTACCAGCGAACTAATATTTTTGTCTGAAAGCCACGCACAGCGCCGTAGTTCGCTTCTTTTCTACGCGGCGCTCGTTGTTCGCGAATCAACGAATTTCAAGGATTGAACTTTCATGTCAATTTGTTTCTTTCTTTTAGATAATAATATACATTTATATTTATATGTATTATATTTATATTTAATAATTTTACAACGAAAAGATGCTGATAATGTTGTATTCCGAAAGTAGCACAAGTGGCTACGAAATAGTAGAATGGATGTAGCTATTTTATCGAATTTTTAAAGTGTGTCACTTTATTATTAGATGTTCCTCCGACAAAACGCTCCAACATTTCAATGGGCGCGCTTAAATATTTAGAGTTAAGTTGCGCCTCGTAAAATGTTAACAAGCACGGAAAACTGGTAATGAAAATGGCTGTTGCTTCGCTTCCGCCTTTCTTCCTCAACTTGGCGTATTACGTATTTTGCAGCACCGAGCCGAGAGTGCCAGTCTTCTGTCACATTGCAAAAGACCAAAACAAATTAGTGGATGTAATGTAATTGCACAGCACCAATTTATTTCCGCTGCGCGGCGAAGCGCAACTTCGCGTTTCGGGCGTTCCGCCGTAAATGAAATTAAGATCACGAAACGGAAAATGGTCGCGATTCCATACGCGGAGATAACGAAACGATCATACCTTTGCGAGTTAGGTGAAATGTCAGAAGAGGAAAAATGAGTCCGACAATCTCTTGCCTATAATACCGCGAACCGGAAACGATTGGTCTTGATTGAATTGTACATACAGGATTGATTCCCTGTCAATATCCACCGCATTCGCTTTTCCTGACATTCAGATTAAATAACGTGATCTATTTTCTTATTCTACACACGAACTGTCCGCATCTTTCCTCTATCGACAGTAAATTCTTTGACGAATATTGAATAGATTTTTTATTGTTTGCTTGAGTATTTTCTCGATACCCTTTATTTATTAATGTTTGTTATTTCGTTAATTAATACAATGTTGATTAAAGATAAAAATGGAAATGTTGTAATATATTGTACTGAGAACAATTAAAAATTACATTGAGAATAAAGAGGGAAATCGTACGGTACAAGGAAAGCAATCTCAGGCCTTTTTCTTGTAATATTTTCGAATAATCTTCGATGTTTGATTTTACTCAAGAGCTCTTAAAAATACTTGAACAAGTTATCCTATTTCCTTCATGCACTCGTTCTAATTCATCATAGAGGCATTCGCGTTTCTCGAACGCGCGCATTTTATGGCAGTGTTTTCGCGAATCGTACGCACGATTTCGTCGAAATCCCGGTAAAATCGCAACGGTAAATGAGTAGAAATTCATGAAGTTCTCGCGGAGTGATTAAACAGAAACTGCCGTGAGGAGCGGATCGAAGATGTTTACGCGGGATTCGACGGCGACGCGACGCACGGCCGAGCCAGGCCGCGAATTGGAATTCCCCACCTAATAAATCACCGTTATATATGTGCAAACACGACGGCGATGCATTCACAGGGCTCTCGCCATTTCCGTATCCCGATATTCATTGCTCGACATGAGCCGTGTCTAGTTATAGACTTGCTGAGAGAAAGCGAATACTGTTTCGCACTGGGATGTATTGTGCATAGGGTGAAGCATATAATAAATTAATAATTTCTAGAATATCGTTATAAAAAATATATCAAATATATGTAAGCCCAAATTTTTATTAGAAAGGCAAATCAATTTCCATTTAATTGATTTTGAATAGATAGAATTGAGTTTAAAAATTGGGTTACATTAAATCGGTGAATCTAATCAATGCATAAAAAAGTTGAGTGCATTCGCAATTATGTTTCCGTCGCCATCATCGCACTTTTTTTTATTTAATAAATTAGCTGTGAATTGACTTATTCGCTCGTCAATTGCACTTGTGCACGACTGAATAGCCTACATATCGTGTATATTTAATTCTTTTTAATAATGCGACTTTTTGAACCGTAATTTTGTACAAGCATATTTTTAAATATAAATTTATAGCTTTATAAAAAATTATAACTTTTAATAATATATAAAAAATAATTTAAATGTAAACATTATTGTGAATGGTTTTACATAAAATTAGAATGAATGAAGAAAGGAAGCATTTTAACAATCGAGAAAAGTAAGCATTTTAATATTTAAGACGCTGTAATTTTACTTTTTTCCATGTGGATTAAATGCGTGTCGTTTCTCCAGGTAATACCAGAATAAATAACGCCGAGTCGGGGTTCTGAAACGTTTTTCACGGCCTATCCACTCGCAAAATCGCGTTTGGGACACTCCGGAGAGAAACTCGTAAACCACGCGGCGAAACGACGGTCGTGTTTCTTGCTTCGTCATTCCCTCGATACCAACCCCTGCCAGCCGTTGTTGTCGACATTCTGATTCTCCGTTAAAGATGGCCCGGCCACTATCTTAATGGATATCTAGCTGGCTTTCCGGATCCGTGCTACAACACATGCGGCACCCTTCGAAACTTCCCCTTCGATGTTCCCAATCGCCACTGACGGCTGAAAATTTCTTGGATCAAACCTATTTCAGATAACAAATTACGTCGAGAAAGTGGGTGGGGAAGTTATAAAATTTATACTGCTTTAGATAATGCGACGATTTCGCTGACTGACTGATCCGTCACTGTTTTATTCGAAATAATTTGGCTTTTAAACACTTGCCCAGCAAGTGCTATTAATATTATCCATTTTCCATCCATTTTCACGCGGTCAAAATTTCCGATATCGGCTCGGATGTTACGATTTCGATATTAAATTCCCGTTAACGGAAAAAATATAGCTATAAAAAAAATTGAAGTGCTACGTGCCAGATGTAATACATTCGATAGATTTGCGAATTAAGAACTGTAATTTCGTTTAAAACCTGGTACAACCTTCATTCACTAAAGTGACAAAAATGGCATACTGTCGATAGTAACAAAACTAACGGTTTTTATTTTTTAATTTCTTTTTATTTGATTATTTTTAAATCGGTACGTATGTGTATGAAAAAAAAAAAAAACGATATTTGTTGAAGTATCTAGAAGTTTAGATAGATACGGATTTGAAATTTAATTTTATTGGACCATCGAAATAATTGTATATGAAACTCAAGCATGATGAGTAGTACTGTAAAAAGTTTTGACATCCTAGCAATCAGTTTGTGAATATTCTATATAAATATTCTATATAAATATTTTGATGGTCCAACAAAATTATTTTCAGATCTACAATATATCTATTATAACTAAATTTTTAGACATTTTAACAAAACTGTACTTTCCGTATATATAATATGTACAGACCTTGAAATAAATTAATATCAGCGAGGCTTAATAATAAATATTCTACAAAGTAATATTTTTATTTGACATATGTACTAATTAATTTATACTAGCTGTGCACTCAACAGAAATCAGTTTAGCAAACGCTTTATGTCAACTGAATTATATTTTTAGATTTTCTTCCTTTTTTTAGATGACCCTACACGATCAATAATATTGAATCAGTAATTCTGACAGTATATATTAATATTTATAGTATTTTTATACGATTAGAGTGTTATTGCATGATAATATGTTTTACTTTATTTTTACCTTATCTATGAGTTTTACACTGTGACATACTGTGACATAGATCCTAATCAAGAGATACTAATGCCCGAAAATTAAAATCCAGAGATTACCATCAGTATTCTACGTCAATCTATCAATATTAATCAAACACGGTCAGTAATATGGTCAAACAATTGTTAATACTGATAGTATTATTGGCCGTAAAGAGTTACTTTTAGTGAAGAAGACTTACAAAATAAATGTTTTGTTAAACACAGCCATTGATTACTAATGTTAGTGATTAATTAATTTAGAATAAAATATATACACATATTTACGTTCTGGTAATATTTTACCGTTCGGAAGGGTTTCATTAGTGAAAAGGTCGAATAATAAACATGGTCTAGGACAATTTATAGAGGTTGAATTGTTTCGGCGAAAGTTGAATTGGAGCGCGTGTTGGAGCGTGGCGGTGTCGTCGATGACGACGTAGGGATAACAGTGGGTGATTTCATCCGCGATAGGTATATACCTTTTATCCGCTATGCAGAGCGGCCGTATTAAAATGTAAATGCGAGGTAGCTAGTTATTATGCGGAGCGACCGATGCGATCTCCACCGGCGGCGATGCGACCCCCGTCGTCCTCGTGTGTGCCTCGTGCTATACCCCTCGTCGTCGTCCTCGTAAACACCCGATAATGGTGAAACCGTGTAGCCGGCTATCCGCCACCGCGCGAAAGCTCCGAGAAACGGAGGCCGGCGGAAGGAAGAATTCACACGGTTTTTCCGATCGCGCGATCGAAAAAAAAGCAGGAGTATCTCGTACCTATCGCGGCATGATCCCTGGAGCACAGATTCTCTATCCGTATCGTCAGCTTCGCGAGAGTCTAAATCCTATACTGGTCGAAGTATCCATTTTGCTGTTAAAACATCGAAACCGCTGAATATAGAGAGATACATATGAATAATAGATGAAATACTTTATAAAGATCGCTTATGACGGTTTGAATATATTTCATTATTTTTCGATACCGTAGCGTGTAGTTCATTTGTTCTCTCGCAGAGATATCCGCACATGTTCAAAAACCTATTGTTGCGAAGCTGTTCGCGAATGATTTAGTTCCGTCCCTAGAGGCGATTCTCGTGTCGGATTCGTTAAAACCATCGGTATATATACGCTACGTGTATATGTATACATATCCGTCAAAAAGGACGCTAGCTGGGCGCCGAATGGTTTATCTGTTCGCGTTGAACGAGGAGTTGCGTTTCCGGAAGGTTTGTATCGCGGGGAATCGAATTTTCGAGCACTGGCATTTTACGCGTTTGGGGACGTTAAGTGCGGCGGATCGATGTTACACGGCGACGATACGTAACACAACGGTTGTTGTAAAGATATATTATCCGCCGTTGAATTTGCTCGCAGTGCCGATACAGCCCGCTGAGAAAAACGTTCCGACACCAACGACTTTCCTGGCAAACCGACTTTCTACATTGTACGATGTCGCACTGGGGAGATTAACGGAAAACGTTCCTCACGGAAAACGGATGTACCGAATGCGCGCATTTCATCACACGGAGTTTTTCCTAAAAATCACAATTTCAATTTTAACGATACAGCTCTGAAGAATTTCGATTTTAATTGAAACGAGGCTTGTGTGTTTTCAGCTCAACTAATTTTTCCCTATTAATCTTTTATGGACAGATGGTCACGTTTGGGCTCATCTCTTTTTGGCTTTCGTAAATTATTTACTTGATTTTTTAATCAAATTTTATCTATATAGTAATTTGATGATATTCTATTCGAATCTCAAGTATAAAATAAAAAAATGTTAGATCTAATATGGTAGACAGAATAGTCTAGTTATCATAAAACTCTTTAGAAAATTTTTAATTGCGATGTACGAGTATCACACAAGTTTCCACTTTCATTTTATTTGAAGCTCATCAGTGCTCTACGCAAACAAAATTAATTTCTAAACTGACTTTTAAACTTTGATTACCCAGTGATACTATAGATCCTTCCTCATTGAAGGTTTACGATCCTTTTAAAATTTGACATTTTTCAGACCCACATTCAAACCTGACATTATCAAGAACTTCTTAAAATCGAGTTTCACGATAAGATTATTTTTTGAAATTTGAATTTTAATATTTTCAAGCCAAAATCGAATTTAGCGATTCCAAAAATTCGTAGAAAATGAGATAATTGAGTTTTTATAATATTAGAAAGCTCCCGTTCTCAAAAGGTTAAACAGTTCATAAGAATGTATAATCCACATATTTAATCAGATTGTAATCTTGCGGCTCTTATTATTATGTTTGGCACGCTGCCCGATTGACAACTTTGCAGATAGTAGTCACTTTCTTACAGTTCTGCTATCGTGGAGTGCAACGTCTCTCGTCGTCGTGCCCGCGATGTTATCGTCGCCGTCTGTTTTGTGGCGCTTGGATTATTTGTGCGTTTTCACGGTTATACTCCTCGGGGTTTCCGTTCTACCGTATAATAAAATCCCTCGCGGCAGAGGCTCTCTCTTTCTCTCTCCTCTTCTCCGTCTGCTCGCCAATCTCCAGTATTCTACTGGGGGCACACAGGGGTATGTCGTTGCGTACGAGGCAACGGCAGCACTCTCCGGTCGGAAACGGATGGCGGAGAATGCAAGATCGAGAACGCAGCGCGAACGAGAGGGAAGGAAAACATAGATGGGTTGAGTAACTGCAAATAGCAAATACTGCCAGGTACCGGCGTACATTCCCTGACCCATCCCACATGTGTATATATACACAGGTCGGCAAGCGAGCCACACCGCGAATGAAATCTGTAAGCAGGAGGTACAGTTAACGCCATGCGTCGATATTTAACGATCATCTGGCTAGTATTCGCGAAGATGAGCTAATCAGGTGGGGGTTCAGGTTCTTGGAGGGTTTTCGCGACTCTAAGGCTGCGGGGAAACTTTGTACGCTGCACGCGCTAATGAACCTGGATATCTAGGTTGATCTGCCAGAAAGCACAGAGTGTAAAGGGTTTCGAAGAGGAGGAGAGATGATTTAACAAAACGGGAGAGATAGAAAGCGGGGAGAGAGAGAGAGAGAGAGAGAGAGAGAGAGGAGGGGAGAGAGAAGGACAGAGACAAGGTTACAAAGTTGCCTGGCTAACGTTGCCCGCAGGTCGGGTTGCACCATCAAAGGTCAAAGGGTATATTTCCGACGGTGGTGGTATCGCATAAGGACATTTTTATGGGGTACTCCCGGGATCGTTTGAGGAGTTCACTTCTCTCCGTGACGTGTATGTAAATATCCGTTTAATAACTGATGTTATTTACTCACGAAGTAACGGAAACTGCAACGAACTTTCCTCGCATAGCTTGGAGACGTGGATTATTGGAATATTCCAATTGAATGGGAAGTTTATACCAGTAAGGAGAAATGTATAAACATCAGTAAATTATGGTGATAATTTTATTGGACTCTTATTTGCAATGTTTTTTTAATAAATGTAATATTGGTCCTTCTCTCTTTTTCTCTCCAGGTTCAATAGTTTTAATTTGGATCGTTGGAAAGAATCTATTTTTAAAGACGTAGAAAGATCAATTTAACAAAAGCCGTTATTAAATGTTCCGTTCATTGTGATTAATTGATTTTATGAATGATAAAATTACGCGAACCTCAACTCATCCTATGACTTTTCATTTATGTAAGCATAGCGAATAAAATGTGAAGAGCATTATACCCGTTGCTATATATATTTTATAATAAAACTGATATTTTCGCCAAAAGCTTTCATAACAGGTTATTAAATTTGTGCCATATCGTAATATATTTATGTAAAAATCGAACTTTACGTTTTGGTGTCAAATAATATATTTTTTTTATTGATAATCTTTCATATAAATATTTTTTTACGCTCGACTGTAATATTACCGGTACTTCGATATGATACTTTTATGAGTTTCAATTACCATCTGTCTAACGGCAAAAATATTTAAATAGTTACAAAAATATTTGTATTAAATTTTTGAAAAATTTTCCGAAAAGAGCAATATCAATATTTTCAGAGAAACGACGTAAATTAAAGTTATTGTTATTGTTAATCAATTTTGTTTCGTTATAAATTATTGTTTCCACAGATTCTGCTTGATTTTAATATCAACGGACGTCACAGTATTTAATACTAAATTAAAAATTGAGTTAAAGTTAATTAAAGAAACTTTATTACGCGCGTGATTTACGAGACATCCTAATTGTGTATAGCAATATGTAGTTGAACCGATGTAATTGTACGAACGAAAAAGTTTCAGACCTCAAAGCGCCAGGGTAAATCGCACATTCCAACAGAGCGGAAAATTCGAAGGCCGATACAAGTCGCTCGTTACAACGGCCTACTTTGCGGTGGGATGGAAGTCAGGTCGGTTGAGTCAACGATGCGACTAATCGGAAAAACTCTTATTTTTTCCTCTTGTGTCCGTCAGTCTTGGCGTGACACGTAGATACAGGCGGATTGGATAATGGCGCCGCGCGCCGGTCTCTACGAGTCGATGCTCCGATATTCTATAATACATGAAAAACGTACTATCGTGTGAGCTATCGTTAATATACCACGCTTTTAGTAAGCATAATCGATAACTTCACGATAAATAATATCTCCCGTATAAAAAGAGAGCGCGAGTTTGTACGGGATCCTTATCTATAAATACAGGATTTTCAGTCCGATAAAACTTTTAACTAACATTTTCTTTTATTTCCTCTTCTAATCGACGTGACGCTATCTCTCTGACCTCTACGGATTTTATATAGTTACAAAAGCTGCTTAAAAAAAGTGTTTATTTTATTAATAGTACTTAATATAAATATTTAAACAAGAACATTTGAATAAAAAATGTGAGGTTTTTCTTAACCACTCTCTCCTCTCTCTCTCTCTCTCTCTCTCTCTCTCTCTCTCTCTCTCTCTCTCTCTCTGTAATAAAAGGTACTCTTTAGAGAACAGTGCGTCTTTCTATCCCTTTCTATAAATACCCAACTTTTTTTATTTTTCTTAAATTCACCGCAAATATGAATTTTAAGATACTATAAAGACAGGAAGCTTTTTAATACGCGCTCTCTCAATTTGTACGTGAGCTCCGATTAATACCAACAATTGTCCGATAAAATTCTTTGTCGTCACGAAAAAGATCTCTCTCTCTCTCGGCTTTCTCACAACTGTGAGTCTAGTCTGGTCTTAACCGGCTCCGACGGTCCCGTAATCCCACGTTTCATACATATTTTGAACGACGGTGGCAAAGGGAGTATTCTGCCGCCCAGGAGTATCGCGGCGCCGCTAAATATTCGAATCGCCATTCGCGATACAAGAGATTATTAAAATATTTAAACGAGTCCGTCGACCGGTCGTTACGATGGGAGATCTGTAGGGGAAGGCAAGGTACTCTCTCCTAACCCCGTACTGCCCCTTTCCCCGCGAGTAGATTCTCAATTAAATGCTAACGAGCGAAGAGCTCTTTCCACCTGAATACTGCCTCGCTGGAAGCTGCAGCAGTCACCTAGCCCGTTCTACTCGCCCCTCGCCCCTCTTTACCCTCTTCACATCTGTACTACCCCGTACACCCTTCGCGTCGTTTCCCACCTTCCCGTCGTCCCGCTCCCACCCGTTCCCACCCTTTTACACGGCGACATTGTTTTAACGAGACTGGGAACGTGCAATTTGTTCGTCCCGCGCCCGGCCCGTACCGTGGTGAGAGAGCTGTGTTCGGCCGTTATACTTTGCCGTGCACTCTCCGCTCTTCCCTAGGCTCTCCTGCCTGTCGCGCGTTCACAAAATCCGCCCTACTTGTTCGCAACGGCGCGACGCGCTCTTACGCGCGTGCATCAGCGCTGCATCGCCACTGTCGCCTCATCCTACGGAGTGCCGTCCCGGCGTGAAATAATTCCTTTTACTCCCTTTCTTTTTGAAAACTCGCGAACGCGCCGCACCGTTGCACTTGTTATGAGTCTCTTGACGCGTCGGCCGCGAAATTGCGAATAAAATTACGGTTCAGTTTGGACGCCGCTTCGTTAGTGTCTTTACAACGCGGTGCGACCTTATCGACGATGAAAAAAATACAGAAAATATATACGTTGTTATTATTCATTTATACACGCAGAGCGCTTTCTTCTGCGCGTTAAGTGCAGTTTTATCTCGCAAAACAGGGATGGCCAAATTTCCGAGTATTACCACCTAAAAGTAATTTTTTGTTATAAGGTAATGTACCTAATTTAAACAAAAAGACATTTATAGACTATTTTTTATCAATATAGATTATTTTACTATAACTGCAAAAAGAGTTTAACATGTATAATTATAACTGTTATAATAGGTAATTAGGTAGTTTTGAGATTCATCGGATTTGCAATTATTAAAGATGTATATTTACGTAAATAAAAATGTACATTTACAAATAAAATTAATCTTCTTTGTAGTAATTAAACAATTTGCAAAAATTTTACAATTAAAATTATATAGAAATATATTTAGGTGTTTTGTACATAATTCATTGATTATTTATCAATGAATTATGTACAATTTCTTTAAAGCTACGTTATCAATATACATCTATATAAACGTAAAAGTACGAGTATAATATATATGATATAATATACGTATGATATAATATAATATATGTATGATATAATATACGTATTCCATAAAGGATCTTGCATTAATTATATAGAAAATTATGTCCTGTGGAATTTTCACATATAATTTAGCTTACAATATGATGAACAATGAGTATGATTAACATAGAGCTCAATGAATAATGATATAATTGAGAGAGAGAGAGAGAGGGAGGAAGGGAGAGAGGGGGAGAGAGAGAGAGGGGAGAGGGAGAGGGAGGGAGGGACAGAGAGGGAGGGAGAGAGGGAGTTTGTATTTCACGAAGCATAACTTATTTTGTCATAACACCATGTGTCTTTTATTAAAAACAGATAATTGTAAGTGGGGTATGGTACACATTGAATGTTTCGACTCCATTTCGAGCTGTATTTTGCTTAGCGTAAAATTGTATAAATTCTATCAAAAAAAATTCTATTTCTTACACTCCATATCATCGCGTTCTCTATTCTTTATATATCTCTACTCTAATGCCCATCAGTATATAAACCGACTATGAAATAATAATATAATCAAAAAAACTATATTTTCCAGAAACAGATTAAATTCACCAACGATTTAATAGCGAGAGACTGATATACAAAGATTCACCTGTAAAAAATACCTCATCAATGATAATAAAATGTAATGTATTAATAATTCTAATAAGAAACACATGTTAATTATATAAAATTATACAAATTATACAAACTTTAACAATTGTGATTACTTATACCGAGTTTAAAAAAACGGGAGGGATGCTAAATTGAGATTTGCAAAAAGTTTAATAACACAATGGATAAGATAAATAAGATAACAGATACATAAATAGAGGACCGTCAATAAAAAGGCAGACGTCAAAATTCATCTAAAAATAACTCATAATCCTGATATAAACATTCAATTTGTAAATTGAAACTATTTTCTTGAAATTTTATGTATAATATTTCGGTTAAATATCTTTATAAAAAGCGTTATTTATCAAGCATTTGAATGTTTTTCCAATCAAAATCGTAATGCTGTTCAGTTTTATAATTGGTGATTGAATTTGAACTATTATTAGTACTTCTCCTAATAATGGTTCCAATATTCCGCAATTCTTGTGGCAAGTTTCCTCTAGCCATCTGCTCCACACAGCTAATATTAAAATTACCATAAAATTTTTAAAAAATTACTCTTTTATTTTTATAAGTTGATAACACATCTTTATGTCCGTTCACAATCTAATTTAATATCTTAATCTCAATTTTACAAAAGAATGCTCTTATTAAGGTCTACTGAAATATTAGTAAAAGCAGGAAAATTACGTTCAACGATATTAAAATACAATTGCTATCAATTTTTACAGACATGATAATTTACGGACTAGTTAGAAACTATCATCAATGTAACTCTCAGATATCCGCTTATATATGATATATACCTCATTGAAAAGGACTCTTACAATTAGAGCTCTCTCTTTCAATTTTATTATTACTTGATGTAAAAGAGTCCTCTTAATTTTCAGTTTTTTCAATGTAAAAGAATTCTTTTTAATTCTTTCTTCAATAATGGATAGTTTTTGAGCTGTGGTGTAAAAATTATGCTTAAAGAACATATTTGATAACCAATCAATTTAAAAACTATTCATTATTATCGAACCATATGTGTCAACGATATGTTTTGTCCATCACATTATAAGCTACATTATATATGTGAAATCTAATTTATTTCACCCAGATTCAAATCTTTTATAATTAGTAAGAGTTTCTTTTGTACATTTATATAAAATAACTACTATTATTGTAATTTTCTGTTTAATATAATGGTATTTACACAATTAGAGATAAAAGTATTAATGTTTGTCAAAAAAGTACAATTTTATATATTTTTAATGTAAATTGTATAATTTTTACACATACTATTTATATACATAATTTTACACAATTTTATTACATATTTTTATATATTTTTCTTAGTGTATATTAACTTATTATTTTCGTTGTTTTATAATCATCTTTCATAATAAAATAAAATTTCACGATAATAATAAAACTTTAATACAAATTGTCAAAGAAAATCATATTCGGGTGGGTCTTGATGCTTAACAATGTTTTTATGTAAGAGAATTTTTACAGTCTAATAAAATTTTATATTATATCTTTACAAGATCTTTCATTGGACGATTCATAAGCAGATCAAGTTTTGTCTATGAATGAAAATGATATCTCTCGCAATCCTCGATTCATACATTATATCGAGGTAAGTGGCGCTCGTTTCATTTGTCAAATATAATCCGCGCTTCATTAATGCGTTGGGAATACCTCTCACATCGTACAACTGCCATGTTCATTATTAAAATCCGGAACACAGATTAAAGCAACCGATGAATAATTCAGCCGAATTATGAAGAGTATCGACGCAGCGGAATTCTCCGACTGTACGAAATTAAGCTACCCGCGTCGATTTTACATTGTCATGTAAATGCGCTTGTGCATTGATCACAAGCGACATTCCTCGTTTTTATGCACTGTACACGTCTGTGTAGATTCGCGCACCCGTGTGCGTGCTTATATGTGTGTGTTTGAACGACGTTCCTGCGCGCGCGTCTATCTTCCAATATCGCGAGAACGCAACGGAACTTTTCTCGTAAAAGTCTTTATAAGATTTCTTGTAAAGGTTTCGAACTTTTCTGCCGCTTCTGATACTTATGTATATTTATGCATTATTTATCATAATGTATCTCGCGCAGTTTATGTATATTTCTGTTACCGCAAAGTCTTGGTAGCGAAGAAAAAAGAGAGACCTGTACGATTACTATTTTTCTTGGCGAACTCGTGCGCATTCTGCGGCGGCAATAAGACTTCACCATCGCGAAAATGGAATAATTACAATCATAGATATGTAAAGTTGTCGTCATGCGAAATTTTATTATATCGTTATTGCGTGATTACGCATTTTACGTACAAACAAAATAATTTATTTTCAATATTCGGAAAATTTACAGTGGGTAAATTTTTTTACAGTGCATTTTACATTTTTTTTTGCTGTTATTATTAAATACACAACCGTTCATAAGTTTGGGAACGATTTTTTCGCATCTACAAAAAGTTAAGGACAAAACGTTAATTAAAAAATTAAGTATGAAACGAAACAGAGTAGAATTATAAATTTATTTTTTATTTTCTACGATATCTTTTTTTGTAAAATACGTAAAATTGAAAGTTAATGTGTGTTTCATTACTTTAATTTTACTTCGAAAAGCTGTAACCTGATGAAATATTATTGGATAAAATTAACTAAAAAGTATATCAAAGTAAGTTTTCTAAACTTTAAAATGTTTTCTTTTTAATTGATGTGATGTGTTTTCGCAATAATATTGAGTTTCTTGTATACAATTTTATGACAAAATATTTTTTAACTTTCAAATTAAAGACTTTACAGAGAAAAAATATATTTATTATATTCTCGACTCGCATCAATTTTTTCCAAAATTTTTAAAGATTTTTTAAATTTAACTTTTTGTGAGATATTAGAAAATCATAAGTGTTCTGAAATTTATAAACGATAATATTTATTTAAAAAATAATGTATTATTATGGGGAAAGAGATTGACAGTTTATGAATAATTCTACGCTTAACTTCTAATAGAATGTCGTTTAATCCTTTAAAGAGACGCTATACGTAATATATTCTACTTGCCAAGTTTTTATACTATAGATTGCAGCGAATAAAAATTCCGAAGATATTTTGTTGGGTGAAACTCGTTTAATTTAAAGTCCCTTGGACATTCGTGAAACCTCTAAGCCGTCATCTCGTCTTCGTTGACGAATTCCCTCGGTGGGATTAGCCGCGACCTTGGAATGCAGCGTATTATAAAAATATCTCGGTCCCGAGAGAAAGCCTGTCTTCTCTCTGGTACATCGTCCCTGAAACTGAAAAAAATGCAATCTCGACCTCCCAGCGTTTTTACTGTCCGTGAAGCAATGCGCGCATTTCTCTACCGGTGGAAAATTTCATAAACTCTTATATTTATGCGCGACATAAAAGAAAAGCATTTGTTTCTTATGCGTGGAATTTGATAAATTAAATAGGCCTGTATCTGCACAATATTTGTAACGTCGTACGTGTTTTTGCTTGAGGATAAAATATAAAAGAAAGCTAAGGAAAAACATAGGGTACAAATTAATATTTTTAAAGCAGTAATAAAGATTATTAACACTCAGATTAAGGCTAAATTTTGAGAATTTTCTCTAAAAAAAATTGAAATTAAAGCTACAACGTAATGCATTTTCATAATGATACATATATAGGTTTAATATATTTCCATAATAATATATGTATAGAAAATTGAAATGCTTTACAGCGTAAATATAACTTAATTCGTTTCTTTTTCTAATATCTACATAATTACAATGTGATCCTATAATGTGATAAAAAAAGAATCGCGATTAAATTATTAAAATTGTAATACTTTTTTTCACTGAACATGAGATTTTAAACAAATGTATTATAATTATTATTGAAGAAAATATTTAAATAACTTAAGAAAATTATTCGTCTCTCGTTTTCCCGATCACCTCGAACAATCGAGAAGTGCTTTACCGAGTTATGGTGCCAGAAACTGCCGAATAGCGGTGAGTAAGAGGCGAGAGTGGATATACTAGAGTTAAATTTTAATTTGCAACTAGTTAAAAAGTTAACGGGAGCGGAGTGCTCGTTGGCGGCGCGATTATAATGTAAGAGGAGCGAAGTTCTCTCGTGGCTTATATAAGACATTCCCTTCTTTTTAGCGAAAGACATCATTTCCTTCGTTTTTTAAAAACTAGAATTACGTAAATGTCGCAGAAATTCGCGTCAATCCTAAAATCGTTCTTTAATATGATGGGTTTTCAAATTTGTTATCTAAGAATCTTTTGTAAATCTGAAAAAAGCTGAATTAAAAACGAGATATAAAGAGAAAAACGCGCTTTGCTATACCGATAACGTAATGATATAACTGTAATAATTACTTGCGACAATGGCAGATAATGCAAGCAACGATGCGTCGAGTGTCTCCTTGCATCTAATAGATGCTGAAACGACCTGTTTCGCTTACTTTTCTTTCTAATTGGTCTTCAGCGCCGCGTGATAGTCAAGGGTATTCTCTGAATGAGAATTGTACCGGTCTTTGTAGTGCTACAAAAAGCAATGATATCTTTATTTTATAAATGCATACAGAACAGCTGTATTCATGAATATCATAGTTGATCCAAACGTATAAAGGGAATCTTTTATTAATTTACAGGAAACCAAACTGTATTCATAAAGATTTTTTTAGTGACAAAAGACATCTCGCGTTTTTTGTTAGACTGCATTTATAAATCTTAATATCTCTCCCTTACTTCAAAAGTAACACAAAAATCGTTATTCTTGAGCTATTATTATCATGAATAAGTTAAATAAACGTTATCTTATCAATTATCCAAAGAAAACTAACTTTTATATAACTCTCTTTCTTTATAAAAAATTCTCAAAATTGTTATTACTTAAAAAAAGTTTTCTTTTTAAAAATGACATTTGATAATGTTAAAAAAAAATATTTTTTATTGATATTATTTAATTAGTCAATAATTTTTTATCAAGTTAAAAAATAGTTTTTCTCGATTCCCGAGAAACTTAATTTTTTATTACGTCATTTTCGAAGTAAGCGATCTTGAAACAGTACAGCCTTTTCCAAATTTTAATATTTTTTCTTGCAATCTTGATAAAAATTTTTTACGACTTTAACAGTGCAAGTGGTATGAGAAGATCGAAAAATATATTACCTATCTATTTTTTTGGTAATTATTTACAATAGGGACCCTTTCCAAATTTTAATATTTTTTTCTTGAAATTTTGATAAAATTTTTTTGAGCTTTTAACAGTGATAATAATTAACCGAGGAATTTCGACAAAATGTTCAACATATTTATTTTTATTTATTTCCATTATAGCTTTTTGTATCTTCGACATTAAAAATAATATGTGTATGCGTGTGTGTGGTGTCCTTAAAAGAGTTAGTTTTAATTCTTTAAAATATTACTGGTATAGTATATACGTATGTGCTTTATGTATTAAATCTTTACCTAAAAACACAAATTTTCTGCTTTAAAAGCACAATTTATTTCCTTATATAATTTTTGTGTTTTTAAAGCGGAGAATTTGTAATTTAAAGTAGAGAATTTGATTTTAAAGCAGAGAATTTATGTAATTAAAACAGAAAATAATAAATATTCAGTACACAACACACACACGCTCTATCTTGTGTAGGATCTGTATAATCTTTCGTTTTTTATTATTTTCAGTATATTGTAAATTAATCCATTTAGTAAGACAAACATTTAATATTATAGATAAATCCAATATATATTTTACTTTGAAATCGGTTCTTTTAAGAGCCATATACAATATATTTATAATGTCGAAAGATTTAAAAAGCTGTATTGAAACTAAATATAGTAAAAAAACAAGGTATATTATATAGAATAGAGTCTTTTTCAAATTTCGACATTTTTTGGCTGCAATCTTGATAAAAATCTTGGTCTCACACAATAATAATCAACTGGGGGTAGTTAAAAAATATAATTTATCCAATTTTTAAATAATTTACACTACCTCCTCTCTCCCTATCTAGAGATGTTTGACTTTCTATGCAAAGTCCATCCCATCTTGGAAATTTGTACACCCCTAGGGGCATAGAGAAAGGTGAGGATAGACCTTGGTTCACATGAAAAGTCAGATGCCCCTAGGCAGGAGATGGGGTGGACCTTATTTCACGTAGAAAGTCATTATGTAAGTAGGAGAGGGTGCGATATAAATCTTAATAATATATGTACCAGAAATAAGATGTTATTTTCTAAACTTTTTTTATTAATAACTTTTTGACGAGTAACGACTGTTAAAACTTCCTCAAGGTCACTCAAGGTCATAATCTTGATAACATATGTAAAGGTCATTAGAAAAGATTTCTCTCATCTCATTATTATCACAAATATTTAATTTTTAAAAATAGGTAGGTTACACATTTTTCGACCTCCTCCGATTGATTATTATTGTTTCTTATTTAACGTATAATATTTTCTTATTATACCTTTTATTCTATACTCTGCTTTTGTATTTTCTTATTTTCTTTTATTGTATGCAATTAATTGTATTTATCTTATATTTTTATACTCTCTGTCCTTTTTACTCTCTTTGTTCTGCTCTTAGAGAGTCCTAAAGCAATGCCTTTATCTACCTGTCTATCTATCTATTTATCTGTCTGAATCGTAACAAAAATTTGTACCAAGATTGCAGCCAAAAAATGTCGAAATATTGGAAAAATCTTTTCATTCTACATAATTATCTGACAAAATACTCTCTTACGATATAGGAATGATTGTGTAAGAATTAAAAGTGTTTTCA
The DNA here is from genome assembly GCF_001594065.2 of Cyphomyrmex costatus. NCBI lineage: Eukaryota > Metazoa > Arthropoda > Insecta > Hymenoptera > Formicidae > Cyphomyrmex > Cyphomyrmex costatus. Next base: position 137,887 of record NW_017276147.1, read on the forward strand.
TAATATTTTTTACGTAGTTAGAAATGTCAAATGTGAATCAGAATAAAGTAGAAACTTTTATAAATGGTAAACAATGGTAAAACATGTCATTTCAACATCTGTCATGTACATAATAACTAAAATCATATTATTCCATGTTTTTAAATTATCCAAATATGCTCGTGTAGTAAAAACAAAGCTTTTAGTTATGCTGAGTTTTTGATAGACGGCGAAGATTAACGCATCAGAAAAATAGCGTAACTTTATTGGTATTGTAACATTCGCGGTTTATCACGAAGCGATCGGCACTGTACACAATCGACGTGTAATAGTTTGTATGAAGTAATCGAAAAAGAAAAGAAGAAAAAAATAACAGTAGTTGTCGGGTAGAAAGTAAGATTATGACGGAAAAAAGTAGTAAACCACGAGAAAATGAAATTTCCTTCTCCAGATAGATAAGTCGTCGAGACACGTTCGTCATTATTGCAACGCCGGAAGTATCAACGTGTTCATTATTTCCGATCTCCCTTTTTTTATTTCTATAAAAGATCGTTCGAGAAAGACGATCGTCAGTTTCTTGTCTTAGTGCTGCTGCTCTACTTTCTACACCGATTTTGAAATCTTAATTACAGGACTATTCGTGGAAAGACTTCGTCGTTACATTTCGATACTTGATGCAAGAGTTGCGTCTTTGTCATTTATGATGAAAGACAAAAGATGATGGGAGTGCAAGAGCAAGACAGAACAGGGCAAAGAGAAAGAAAGGATAGAAGGGAGACAGTTTGATGGAGAAAACCATCTTATTAGGTACATCTAAAATGTGAAGGGCACTTGAAGCATGAATTTATCGCACCAATGCGTGAATAAGTTTCGGGCGGATAGTACCGCGTGAGTCGAGTTCGTTACAGGGAGACGCGGTAATTGCCTTCCACCTCAGCCGACTACAACCAGCCAAGTCGCGGGATGAGCGAAACTACAAAGGGACGATGGGCCGCGAGTGGAGGAGAAGGAATCGACTAGAATGGGGGAACGCTCTTGGAAACGATCGAGAATCTTGTGATTCCAATTAACCGATAACGAGCAAAAGTAATATCTCGGTTTCTTTTCTTCCGCTCTTTTCGGTCCTATTCCAGTCCTCCTACCACTCTTCCCATTCCTTCTCTGTATCGCGTTATGCTGTTTCTTTTCTCGAAGCAGATCGATTCCGCGGTTTACAGTTCCGTGACGTTCGCGGGAATAAACGAAAAGAAGGAATTACCATCCAATCTATACATATATATATATAGAGAGAGAATGTTTTGGGTTTTTTATTAGCATTCTTGAATTAATTGAATTTGAAATGCGTTAGTCCAGGATACCGATCGTGTAATTTTTTTCTTGGGGCAAAAAATGAAAAGTTAAAAAATTTACCGTTGAAATTAATGGAGAAATTTTTCACTTTTTACGTTTCCACGTTTTCTACACAGAAAAAGTTACATGATCGCTATCCTGACAAAAAATGTCGAAATAGCAATTGTTTTTAAATTATAAGGAAAGATCTAATTGAAATCCACTAAAAATCTACTAATCTATTAAAAATCTGTGAAGAAAAATTTAAATTATTAGAATATTCAATAATTTAAAAAACCATCTTTATACAACATTAAATGAATTCTATTTTGGTAAAATTTTAATGATCAATTAATATAACGTAAAAAATGTGTTAACAAAAATTTGAAGATTATAACAAATTTTCTTATTAAAGATTGTAAAAAAGAAATACGAAGATTTTGTTTTGCGACAAAAGATATCCGTTTAAGATTAATCCCGTATACGATCGTAGTACACGCACGACAGCGCATCAGTTTACAGCGATGTACATTAGAACGTGCCAATAATTACTCCTGAACGAACACGAGAAGAGGGAAATAATTTATTACGTTAGTCAATCGTGATCCCGCAAAGGTTTACTCGCGCACCGAGAATCGTCCGCTTTGCAAAGTTCCTGCTCGAAGCTTATCTAAGTTATTGCTTAACGCTGCGCAACATCGGTAATCGAGTAATAATTAATGGCATTCGTCCAACATGAGCTGAACGGGAATTCCGCGCTCGACGAATGTCGACGAAATTCATGAGACGTATGAATACGCATGGATTATTTATTCTGATGAAGCTGCATGTTATAAGCGTTTTGCGATACTTCCATAATATTCACACACACAATACAGAAGGCTCGATAAAGGTGAAAAAGTATCATATGAAAATTGACGAATGTTGGACATAAATTCGTCGTTTCAGCATATCGATGGTCTACATAGATTTGCTATCGACTACTAGTCGTCAGAATATACGCATCTCGTTGTATCTATATCAGTAAGATATAAAAGAATAAATCTCTCTTAAATGATTAAAAATTTTTGTCCGTATCAGCTGAAAATGATACTGAATATACACTCCGTACGTTGATGGTCCGTGTATGAATATTTCAGTCGTGCTCAAAATTGCTCGAACACAGATGAATCCTCCGCAAAGGGCGGCCAAGTATGCGAGTACGTCCTATTCGGCAAAAGCTCTCACTCTGTGAGCAGTAGTGGGCTTGCAGGGCACTTCCTGACTAATTGCCGGCGGGTTCGCTGTTTCCCGGAAGTCCCGTGGAAATATAGCTTCCGCGGGTCGAAGCACCGAAGACAAACCACGGGAAGTCTCGAGCCTATCCCATAGCGTGGAACCGACCTCGTAGATTCTCCCGAATACATTTCTCGACTACACACTCACCGACCAACATATCCCCACACACGAGTTACTTAGATCCAAGTGCCTTAAAACAACGTCGCCGGTGTACTAAATTCTCATGTTTAATTAGCGATTACTGGAGGAACATATGGTTAGTCGCAGCACTACGATAAGACGTTTGTAGTAAAAATGTCAATGCGAAAATTAAGTTCTCGTACGTTGCTCTTGGAAGTTATCGTTTAAAGAACAAATTGAAATCTTTTGCAATTTTTAAAGATAGAAAAGTAATTTGATAAATAATATGTAATATAATTTTTTTAATTTTAAATGGACTGATAACAAAAATATAAAAATTGCCTTGTTTAAAAATAATGATGCAATTTAAAAAATTAAATTTTTCAGAAACGGGAGGGGGAAAATATTCTTTAACTTAACAAAAAATCGATTAATCAAATAATAACGAGAAAAAGAATATACTCTCTCAGAAACACGATCAAATATTATTTTTGTTTAACACAACCTTAAAAACTGCGTTCTTTTTAAGTTGTGACAATTTTTATACGTTATAAAAAATTATGAAAAATCCGGAATAATTTATTAAAAGTGATAGAACTTGAAATATATATATATATATATATATATCTCTCTTTCTCCAACAATTTATTTATATTTACTTTAGTCTATTAAAATAACCCGTGTGAAGCTGGCCCCTCAATATTAAAAAATCGATTTTTTTCTTCATGCATTCGTTTGCTCATCGTTTGTTCACGAATGCTCAGTTGGAATTTTCGTTTGCTCACCCTTAGTTCAAAAGATTTGTGAGTAAACGAATGCATGAAGAAAAAAATCGATTTTTTAATTCGAGATACCGCAAAACTTAATTTTCTTGTATCTTTTGAACTAAGGGTGAACAAACGAAAATTCCAACTGAGCATTCGTGAACAAACGATGAGCAAACGGATGCATGAAGAAAAAAATCGATTTTTTAATATTGGGAGGCCAGCTTCACACGGGTATTAAAATAAAGGTGCATGAAGAAAAAAATCGATTTTTTAATATTGGGAGGCCAGCTTCACACGGGTATTAAAATAATTAAATTCGAACAACTTCTTTTTCAAACTTTGTTTATCAAAACTCTTATTATTAAATGTTTTTTGTAGAACATTCTTCTTTTTCTTTTCAAAAACAACACAATTCTAAATATATCACTCTTGTAGAAGGTATTATATGATCTTTTTAAAAATCTTAAGAACGACACAAGTGCTATTTGATTGGACTGGAGAATTAAGTTAGTTTATTTTCAACTTTTTATGATCGATAGAGTGTAATTTTTACTTGAGTCATTTACATGGTAATAATTCGAAACAATTTATATTTTTTAAGTTTTGTTACTTTTGAAATAAGGAGAGCAGTGATATATGTGTACGTTTAAAATTTTTTTCATATTCAATAATATTTTATCCTATTTATAAGTTCTGACTGTTTCAATATTAAACGAGTATAAATCCAATTCAAAACATTTTAAACTCCACTAACCGCAGTAGTATTGATATCAAACTGAATTCATAGTTTCCTCTTGAGAAATTAATTCAACAGCTCAGAGTAATTTTCCATTAGATGCGACCCGACACGTTTTTCTCATTACGACTTGCCCTGCAACGTATCAAAGCCTCATCAAGATCGCATAAGGCCCGTTCTACCCTTTTGCATTAATTAATTACAAACGTGGAGCGTGACGTTGTCCGAGGTCTCGGTTTTTAATTCCCCTTGCGAGTTTGGCTTCTACTTTTTGGTGCACGACAATGGCAGCCAATCCGAGCAGAGAAAGAAACAAATGTTCTACTCTGAAAATTTCTAAAAAATAAGGTAACATCATGATCATCATATCATTCTCTTTTTGTGGAATACATGATATCTTCTTCTATTAAAGTTTTTGCAGAAGAGATTAACTTGAACAGTATTCTTTTTTCAGGCATGTTACTTCCTTCCTTCAAAAGTAACATAATTAAAAAAATTAAATTTCCCAGAAAAGATATTTTTTAACTTGACAACAAATTATTGATAATCAATAATATCGGCAAAAAGAAAAAAATATTCTTAATATGACAAATTATCATTTTTGTTTCATAATTCTTAAAAATTTTTGAGTAAACTCTGTTCCTCTTTTTAAGTTGTGACAATTTTGATGATTCTTCATAAAATTAAGTTAGTCTAGATTGTGTGATAGGGTAATGTTTATCTAACTCTTTCATGGTAACAATTAAAAAATTACGTTTTCTCAGTTGTGCAATTTTTGAAATGAGGGAGTGATAGTTTTTATAAGAACTTCGTTAATATTCAGTATGTAGTAGAGTCAGATGGCTTTGATATATGTCGTGAAAGCCATGACCCTGAGTGACCTCCAACAGGTTTTAGCCGTCGCTCGTTATTCGTGACCGACGACTAAAACCTGTTGAAAGTTACTCAGAGTAATGACTTTGGTAATATATGTCAAAATCAAAGTTAATCAGACCTGACTCCCATAAAGTGAATAATTACCGAACTTCTTTCATCATTCAAACAAGAGGAATATTTCTTTATAACAAAAAGTTTACTATCACACATACACAATCTCTACAAATAGATATATTTTAAATTGAATAGGTTTATAATTGATTTAAAATTATCGTTGATCAAGCAAAAATTTAATTATTTACATTATATTTTCTTGAACGATATTAGATTTCGACTTTAGTTCTCAATCAAGTCTGTCACCTTGCATGCAGTCACGATTTTCGCAGCTTCAAATGAATTTCCTCTCTCGGTTCTCGGATTTCTAGACGTGCCTTGTCGACGACCGGGCATGTCGCGTCTTGGGACCGGACGCGTAATCGTAATTAACGAGGCAAAAATGGAGCCGCGGCGACATGACGCGGTCGCGCCAAGTGAAAACTCATATTTACCGGTTAGCGAACTCAGACGTCTCCGCGGTGTAATGTCATGGCATTACGCGATGCGCCGGGAATACGAGCTCTCACCACTGTTGGAAATAAGCCGTGCCCAAGTTGGGAATATGTGTCGCGGAAACAAACGAGAGGATCTTGATAAAAAGGAATGGTGCGCATGGCTTTGTTCAGTTACAAACGATCGTGAATTGCTGAGGGAAGATGGCTCTTCAATGCTAATTCGAGTATTACCTTCGGATTATCTGACTGCCATGTAAAATACTTTTTTTATCATATATATACTTGATTTGTCTTTCGTACCGTTTGCTCAATGACTGGATTAAATTAATATATAACAGCGATAATTAATAATACATAACAAATAATGAAAATTTAAAAAACAATTTATTCTGTTTAATTAAAATATTGTATGGCATAAAATATTGCCAAATGTATGATGAACATCATATTTTTCATAAATTGAAAGAAAATTGTATGGAATTTATTATGAAGAAAAAATATGTATATCAGGAGAAAACATAATGTTATAAAGTTAAAAAAATTGCGAATGGAATTTATATTATACATATTATAGGAATGAATATTGATCCACTTCGATGTATTTGTAAAAAATTCTCTCATAAATTGTTTTCGAGAGATTTGCCTAAAAAAGTGGTTTGATCTTCATAATCCTTGTATAAAATATTTTATGATCAGCAATATTTTAAAATAATATTTATCTAACACGTACTCAATATATTTTAATCAGAAAAATAATGTATGTAATATGCAAGGATGTTACATACGTTACACTTATCGTGTTATCCACTCCCTTTTATCAATGAAAAAGTTCACTTGATGGAGAGGCATTTCTGTCATAACGAAAATTCAATCCGAAAGAAAGAACGTACAAAAGTTCAGAAGGGAAATCTGGGGAGCGGGGGAAGAGAGCGAGAGGGACAAGAGGATCGATAGACATTAACGGTGGACGGATTGGGGGGAGTAAAATAAAAATTATAAGCCCGAGTAATCCTCTTCTGGCGCATTCTCGTTAATGACAAAAATTTCCAGCCCGTACCGGACTACCTACGCGCTTTTAACGAGTTCGCGCTTGCTCCGTAAGAGAAAGGTAATACAATATTTTCTGCGTTGAGTATAAGAGAGGGGACCATCTGCCCCCTTGCTCGCTTTCTCTCTCTCTCTCTCTCTCTCTCTCTTTCTCTGTTCCTCTCTCTTCCTTTCCCCCTCCCCCTCTCATTCCTTCTCTTTGGTGGACAATTAAAAGCTCGAAACGGTGCGCGAGGGATAATTGCTCTTCGTTTCGATGCGAAAGCGGGGATTTCTAGCGGGGAGCCCCGGACAATAAAGCTCGAGCCGTAGCTGCGTGACAAGGGGACGATGCGATTGTGTCGGAGCGACAACCCGGTATGTCGAACGACCAAATGGATTTTACGTGTACACGAAAAATAGAGGTCCGGCCTGGGTAGTATTGTGCTCGATATAACTCGCCGGCACAGGAGACAGAGAGGAGTCACGCGGAGCAACGCGCGACCCGCATGTTGTACGCGCGTTACACCTACATTTACACCGCCGCCTGTAATCCACCCCGCCCGTGACAACACCGTGGCGCGGCACAAGCGTAAGTACCGGACGAACGACGTGATAAATTTATTTCCCGCCGTTGAAATGCATCTCGTATTGTGCGCGCGAGCGCGCCTGATATGTGCTCGCGTCTCTCATCTTCAGAAGTCGCCGGCAATTTCATTTACGCATCCTCGTATTTTTCACTCTCGAGGGATTTTTACTTAAATTTTTTCCCTCTTTTTCTGTCTTCCAACTCTAATTATATAGATGCGTCATTTCAATTTACACAAATCGTAAAAGTGCAATTAGTTGCGTCGTCGAAATGGTAGTCTAATAAAATTTATCGTTTATTAAGGTAACCGAACTCTATATGTATATGGCCTAGTACCCCCTACTCGCTTTACAGGTAATTACGCGGTGAATTTAACAGATAACATTGGTAAAGTCGTGCAACTGTTTGTCTGATTCAATTACAATACATCAGTTTATTCTGCTATTGTCAGTAAAGCAAAATGCAGAACGTCATGGTTGTGATGTAATATTTCACAGATAAGTTATTACTTTCTATAATAATAGAAGGATAATGATTAATTTTCGTAGTTCTTCATATTATTGTAGCGCGGCTCTATATATTTATACTTTACAACACTGTATTTAGTTTATATTTTTATTACAATTTTATTTATAATCGAAAAAAGAGGAAAACTTTTTATAAGGTAGAACCAACATGACCAACCAAGACTAAGTGTGAATTTAAACATCGATTATAACGTTATTTTAAAACTTTTTTTATTCCAAACTATGGATTTTAATTTACCTGATAAATATCGTAGATATAAATAAATAAGTCAATAATTGTTTGATAAATAATTTTTTATGTACTTTTATATACCAATAAATATAATGAATACATTAATAAACTTATAATTTCATAAAAGCAACATTGGATTGTATTTTCCAATTCTCTACATTTTTTTATGAAAAGAGGAAAGGATCATTTTGCATGTATACTTAATATGACCTAAATGATATTTTCTCTTAAATCTTCACTGCATTTATGTAAATATATATTTGAAAATGTCTCGTATTTCTTTTTAATACGAGTATTTAAAATTTCTCTTTTCTTTCGAACTTGATTAGTTTTTAATTTTGGACTCACAATTAGCAGAAAATTAGAAAAAAATCATGAAGCATAGGTAAGCCATATAGAGTCCGATTACTTCATATAATAAAAGACGTATTTAATAATCAGTTTTGTAATTGCACAGATTCGCGTTTTTTATCTCACTGATAAAAAATCTCTCATTATCCACTTCATTATTTCTGTGATGTTAAAAGTAAACGATGAATGCGACATTATGATAATTTTCGTCGTGCCAGAATTAAATAAGAGGATATCTATAAAATTGTAAGATTCTTTAAGAGGTAAGACCACTCTAGAGCACGAAAAACAAGTTTAACTTTGTGAATTTTTTTCGAGAATGCAATGAAAGAAATAAAAAAATGTATTTTAGGTCTTTGTTGTACATACATTGAAGTGCAAAAAAAATATTTTTTTATAGTGATTTTGTTACAAAGTGTTACAAAATGGCGGCGCTACAGCTCTGCAATAGTAACGTCTTCTCATAGACAATGCTCTGCAATCGGAACTAATTTTTAACCGAGAACAAAAAACCAAAAATTTTTAGAATCTACATTCTAAAAGCTAGAGAAAGACGTACAAAAATCGCAATATATCGTTTTTTGAAAAAATGATACAAATTTGAAGTATATAAATGTTAAATTTAAAGGGTAAAAAATAAGTGAAAAATTGTTTATATAAAAAAAGTATACAACATAAAAAAATCCATACGTCTTTCTCTAGAGAATGCAATTTTGGAGCTATAGTTAAAATTTCAAGTAAATCAGTGAAGATTTGTGGGAGTTATGTTTCCGGCCAGTTTGAAAAAAGTGACTTCGAGAAAAATACGTTTAAAGTTTTATGTAACAATCAGCGATAGAAACGTTTAACTTTAATCCGCGATGCTTATATCATACAATAGGCCTTCCTCGTTGATGTACTTTTTCTCCTGATTCTTCTTGGCCGATTTTAGGGATGATCGAGTCGTACGTAACTAATTCCTTTATTATTTTCAGAAGAACCCCTTCGTAAAGCTTATCGAAAAGTATGACGCTTTAAACTTCCAAAAATGACAATTAGGAATTTTTTTTTGCTATAAGACCTTCTGTATTTTTAAGATCTTAAAGCATCATTTAAGCAAAAAAAAAATGATTTTTTGAAAATTCTAGAGTGGTTTTACCCTTTAAGAACCGCAAAAGAAACGCGCTTAAATTCTCGGGGAACGTGATCGATGATCGCAGTGTCATTTTTTATACGGATTTTTTTGCGCAATTTTGTGGAAGTCTTTTGACCGTCATGCGGTGCAATTACAATCGCGGCGGAAGTAAAAGGCCGAGATACTAATACGTGACTTGCACGCCGCGCGTCAAAACGAAAGCGTCAATTTTAATTACGTGCTCGCGCTACGCGCTCGCCTATCCGGGATATCGGAATAAAACGGCAGCACGTATACAGTTATACATCCACCAGCGGGCGGGTGCGATATCGACTATCGCCTCCGTTCGTCCCTCGCTGTATCCTACCACGTGAAATCGGAAAATGTGAGCACCTGAACGTTACTGCCGGACCGATATTCTCGTTCCCTTTTTTCCTTTTCCTTCTCTCTCTTTCATTTACGCTATCTTCTTTTCTATCGGCATCACATCGACATGCACATTTCCGCATTCGTTAGCGTCTTTGGAAAAAGAATAGAAACTTGAGGAAACTCTCCCCTATTATTGTGAATGAGAAACATGTTGGAAGCGAGTTGTGTTACATTGCAGTTCTGCCTTTTTTTTTTTTTTTTTTTTTTAAAAAAAAATTTTTTTTTTTTTTTTTGATGATGCATAATGTTTAATCAATGTTGATTTCTTGTAACTTATTTTAAATAAATGCACGATAATCAATAAAAGATACTACATTGCGGAAAAATAATACTTATAACATAAAAAGTGATAAATGTTTCAAATGATCGATCAAAATAGTTATACATAAGTAACAATATTTTTTAATTCATCTTTAAGATCTTCATATCTGGCGTATTAAGTAATAATTATATAAGCAGTATAAAGTGGTTTGTGATAAAATATTATATTTACAAGACTCACGTTGGCGAATTAACGTGCTAACATTTCGGGTTTGCATTAGATGGCCAATCTAATAACGTAAGAATACATTTATCACATCTTGACTCTGCATGTCCGCTAACATAGTTTACAGTATGTACACGTTCGCTTCTCCCTCCTCTTCAATTACCCCGAATGCAATTTCTCGTATGACGCTGTCTGCATCTGATCTAGATATACCTGCCGTCGCCGTCCGTGTCTCATTACGGTCCGTCGACGTCCTCTGATAATATTAGCTCGCCGTGATCTCGATTTCCTTCATTTTCTGCTAACGATTCTTAATTAGAAACATTCGTACAGTAGAAGAATTAGTGTGTTTGGCAAAATATTATTATTCGATTTATCAACGCATAAATTATAATTATATAAATTATTGTACTCTACAAAGTTGCAAGGGAAAATTAAGGTTGTATGCTTTAATTAAAGCTCGCGGAGTTTACCAATTTGGCGTAACGTCTACATCGATGTAACGTAAACATGCAACAACGAAGGATATACGTAAGTGTTGATATACATCGCCAAAGTTTCATTGGTTAGAAACAAACGGAGGTCAATATTAATCCGTAATTAATTCGTAAGCATTTCTCTCTCTCTCTCTCTCTCTCTCTCTCTCTCTCTCTCTCTATCTCTATCTCAGTACGTATCTAGTGGCATAATTAATTCAACGGACATTTTCTCCCACGGGCTTTCTCCTCTCTGTTCGCTCTTCCTTCCGAGCAGGATGCCGGCACGTCCCAGGACGTGGATCGACCGTATTGCGAATTTAAAGCACGGAAGACGAAAGGGAGTTAATTTCGCGCGGCGTTGAGCCGCGATGCGGCGCCATCGTGGAAACCGGGCGAACATGAGACGGGGCCGTGGCATCGCAATGTGTCTTTCGACCAGTCGGCAAACCCTCGCCCTCGCTCGAGGGTAATTGCGTTTGTGTGTAGCCAGGAAGTTTTATTTGGCTGGCATTTATTCGGCAACGAAGAGACAGCCGGCCCACTTAGGCGGGGAGACAAATGTATTTACGTCGTGAATCTGCCAGGATGCCCGCATCCACCTTTCAAGCTTACCCCGTTTATCCGGGGGATTGCCGCGAAATTAAGGGGCCCATGCTCCTCCCTCGACTATTTTTGTGGCTAGAAAAAGACGACGGTACCGCGTCTCCACAGCGGATCGAATAATCGTCGAACATTCGATGGTATTAGTGTGAACAACGAGGTAGTAGATAAATACTGGTAGGTAGTAGCTACCTACAGCTAGAGGTCGATTGCAGCTAACACGTTTTCTTTGAAATTCCATTATGTTCTGGTCCAATTAATTGATTTGCTTGGTGGAAGGAAACAAATGAGTTGGAGAGTACAGAATGCTGTATTACCTCGTTTTAAATTTTCTATCTAGAATTTGTTAGTAAATACGTTTCTGAAGATTGATGCGAAACTTTGCGAAACACCCAGTGTTTTTAAAAATTGATCGTAGAAAGCGAGAGAGAAAGAGAGAGACGTCGGGAGAAATTAAAGGAGAGCATTCCAGACATTTTTGCTTTTTCCGAGTAAATGGCCTGTGTCTGACTAAGTATTATTTCGTTCCTCTTTCTGCTTAGGTTATTTATAGCCTCATAAGTTGTATCTGACTCGCATATCTTTGTATCGTTTTAACGACGGAGACGGTTGGCATACTTTCTGCATCGTTCAAAATATCTAGAAGTAGAAAACCAGCCGTGAGAATTATGGAGAGTATAAGCTGAACCACAGCTATATTGTAGTAAAATAATATGTTATAAATCAAATAATTTTCCAGATGTGTACAGATAGATTGTTGCAACCGATTAAGAGAGTAAGAGACTATTTCAAATTTACTGAAAATCAATGTATAGTTTGAGTACTTTTGGTTATTAGGTATAACTTAAACATTTCTCGATCACGGTGCTATCGAGTCACGTGAAATTTAAAGATTGATTTGTGTTCTATTGTACTTATTCCCGAAATCGTGCAAAGTTATCTGTATTACAGTCAGTTCAATCCACGCTAAATATCACGATTCAAGTTCTAACTTTAAAACTCGCCGCGGCATATCGCGATAACTCGACGACACGACCCGCGACGTAAGGGATACAGTTCGTCGCTTATGACACAGCCGGGGTTGGCAACGCGCGCAAACGAACGTGTACGTGTAAACGCTCGCTCCGATAATAGATTCCCCATTTGGAGTTCAGAGTTCTACGGCGAATCTGTAACTCCGGCGATCAAACTGCTTGCAAAGTTTGTCGCTCGAATCGAATGGGAGTTTGGGTAACTCGTACCTACGTTCGCTCTCGCTCGTATCCGCCTCGTACCCTCGTACACGTACACGCGCTGCATCCCTCTATTTCTCTCCCCTTACTCTCTCTCTCTCTCTCTCTCTCTCTCTCTCTCTCTCT
>NW_017276147.1:150790-184922 GCF_001594065.2 Cyphomyrmex costatus
CTCTCTCTCTCTCTCTCTCTCTCTCTCTCTCTCTCTCTCTCTCTCTCTCTCTCTCTTTTCACGTATCTACTTAAGATATATAGATGTAATATACATATCCGCATACAAGGTATCCTAGAACTCTCTGTCTGACTTGAAATCAAGAGTTACACAAATCAAAAGCTATAAGAAGAATGCCAGTTGAATTTGACATTTTTAAAGCAACATAATATTTACGAATTAACTTGATTTGATTGTCCTTTTGTGTTTTTAATATTTAATTAAATTAAAAAATTTTCCTTTTTAACTTTTCTCGTGTTTGATTTTTTCTCTTAATCCTTTAGCGGCGAGTGTTGAATATTTGCGACGCTCACTTTAAAATTAAATTTGGAGTAAAATCAGGATGTATGCAGATTAATCACGTAAAAAAAATATTTTGCTGCTCCAGTTGGAATCATCACCGTTTTTTGTAAATATTTGGTAGAAAATTATGTATCACATGTATTTATAACACAAAATTCTATAACAATAAATGCAAGAAAATTTAGGTTTCATAATTGCCAATATAAATCACTGCTAAATATAAATTACAGTTACAGTCATCTGATTGAATATTATAGAAAGACTTTTTCTTGATAAATTTAACGAATGGTTCACGTATAAATTCTCTCTCTGACAGTTATATTGATTACATACAAAAAGCATATTCAATATTGCAGTACATACTAGTCATTTATCTATTTGAGCTAATTTTTTGTATGATTTTTCGCTGTAATTGCAAAATTATTTTTTTTAGTGATTATATCTAAGAACTAAAAATGGAAATGTACGTAGACGCATTTAAATATTAAATCTCGTAGGACCGTACATGTGAGAACACAACCAATAAGAAATAGAACTGAAATGCCTATAACGATCGAAACTGGATTTTTTGCTTAAATAATTCAATATAAGTTATATTTATACATACGCTTTTAAGAATATGTAACTTGACAGAAGCACTGATTTTTTAAAAGTATCTTTTCAAAATCAAATTTTCTTATGTTACAATGAAAAAGACTGTGAATGAAAATCTGAGCTGACCTGAATGAGCCAATGACAATGTGGCTAGACACAGAATATTGAATAATTGAAACAGAGCGCGGAAATTAGCAGAAAACTCGTCGTACACCACGAAAGAGTTCTTTTTCAGAGAATAATATTTAGTGTAATCAAAGAGAATGTTATTTTTTCAAAAAATATTGCTCCAAATAAACGTGTTTTTTCTATCAAACGATATGATTTTAAATTTAAACTAAAATAGTGGTATCAAACAAAATAATGTTTCAATATTAAATATTTCATAGCACCGTACATGTGAAAATACAACCAATGGAAATCAATGCCTATTAACAATCTAGCTGGATTTTTAGGAGCTTGTATAAATTCGTATGAAATTTAATACTACGTGTAGTTCTTTAAATTGAGCACCAAAATGATTTTTCGTTCATGAAACGTAAACTCTAAATTGTTGCAATAATATCACGGATTAAATTGACTGACAATGTAACAATTCGATGTTCTTATCTTAGAACAATCTTAATAATGTTGAATGATATATTAAAATCTGTAAATAATTTTAATTAATTCTTATTGCGAAAAATATTACCTTGGCCGGGAGTCGAACCCGGATCTCTAGCATTCCGGTAGCGAGATCCGGAAAATAATATTTCATTAAAAATTAAATTGTTTCAACGAAATAAATGTAAATCAAATAAATAGACATCTCCAATATAAAGAAATCTTTTTCTCTATGTACCCGCCAGAAAGGTTATACGTGTCGATATATGTGTTTAATTAAAACTATACGTAGATAAATTTTTTGCAAATCTTACAAGACATTTTTGAGCAAATTCAATAAAGAAACTATTTTTTTAACGACAAGGTGATGACATCCATAGAGAAGTAATCTTCATAAAAAAATATTATGTCTTGCTAATCCTAATGATGTCATAATTAATATTATTAATAATTAATAATTAATATTAAGGTCTCCATTGTTTTAATTCTTACATTAACCATTTTTTGAATAGTGCATCTTATGTGGTTGTTTCTGTATTTATATAAATTCAGCCAGACGCATTTAACTCTAACAACATACGTGAACACGCGCGAATGCGACGTCGTCGCCGGTTGACTTGACAGCTGTGTGACTTTCTTTTACTACGGTAGTTGATGGTACCGAAGGGGAGACTTCTTCCCGTTCTTCGATTCCATCCACAGCTCACACCGTCACAGCATGTACCATTAACGTGTCTCTTGGCGACGTGTCGCAATGCCACGCTGTAGTACATTGCGCATATAAGTAAAAGTGGTCGTTGTATTACACCCGACAATGTCGTTCTTTTATGGAAATAGACTCGAACTCGGGAATGACATTGCGACCCCAGACAGTCGAAGAATTATTGTTTTCCTTGATCGAGTCGCGTAATACCGAAAAGAGTACACACCCGGTTGAATACGCGCGACTTTGTAACGACGCGACAACTTCTCTTTTCTCTTTCTGCGAAAAAGCGTTATATCGATATTTGTAGTTTGTCTTTGGCTAGACAGCACCACCGCCGTGTTTGTTTTCGATGCGTCGAAGATTGGAAACGAATATCGAACATTTATAGCGCGCTGCGACGAATGTTGGCACTCCGCAAACGATAACAGATCTTTCTTCACGCTCCAGAAACGCTTGTCATCTTTATTTCACTTCGTTCTACTATTAGATAATTCTATATGAAGAGATTTAATTGTTCAAATCCATTAATTAGTTCTGGAGATAATTTCATAAATTGTGGTAAATTCATAATAATTTCTTCGTTACGTCTGAAATATGAGTTTAATTTAAGCATTTTATACTATTTTATATTTATCGAATAAATTTTAACTGTTCAATTATTTTTTAATGAATTAATTTAAATAATTTCTAAATTTGAATAGCATAACTTTCCAAAAACCAATAAACTCATATCTCTGCCTTTTTCGCACATTTATGAATCAGTCAAGTAAACTTACGAATATTTCTCTAACTTTTTCACGCATGATAATGGCAATATACGTTACGATTTCCGGACGAGAGCTTTGCTACAGGCTTGAAAGCATCCTCCAATCCTGAGAATATTCTTTGGAACAGCGATTTAAATATTTGATAGCAGTATGAAAAAAACACTCATCCTGGCCAAAAAATATTATATCGTTCGTCAGCAAATACTAACTCGTCTTATCATATGATCTTTTTACTTGTAGATAATTTAGGCGCCGCGCAATTTATTTTAATTTTTTCAGAGGAAGTTACTTGAAGTAACTTTTTTGTAGTAAACACGAAAAAGACAGTTTTGCTGAAGTATTTAAAAATTTAGTTAGATATAGATTTGAAACTAATTTTGCTGGACTATCACAATATTTTTAATTATATAGATAACTCAAACTAATTGCTAGAATGTTAAATCTTTTTGCAGTATTGCTCATCATATTCTTACGCGTAATTATTTTGATGATTTAAAAATTATTTTCAGATCTATATGTCTGGCTAAATTTGAATACTTCAAAATTATTCTTTCCATGAAGGATTAATATAAATGTTTAATAATGTTTTAATATTTCTTAGAAAATATTATGTTTTACAATAAGAGATTGCAAATTTAAAGTTATTTAAAAGTTATTTTAAAGTTATTATTAAATTATATTATTATTATATTTAAATATTAGCGTTTCAAGACCGAAAAATTAATTCAGTTTGGTAGAATTTAATACGTAAGTAGTATATAAATTCACACAAATTATTTAAGCACCAAAAATCCAGCTTTGACCATTATGAGCTCTATTTCCTATTAATTGTGCATTACGTATGAACGGATCAACAATATTCTTATTGTTTAAAATATTATTATTAAAATTATTGTTAAAATAAAATTAAATATAGACAAAATTTGAAATATAAAATGAATTTTAGGTACATACTGTATCACTTAAGCTTATTTCAACAGTTATCAAGAATTTAATTCTTATAAATAAAAATAAATCACGGGCTAATGAGAGTTAAAATTGCGGTAATTCGTGCAAATTAAAAGTTTTATTTCAATATGAATACTTGTATAGACGTTTCGGCTACAATTCAAGCCATCTTCAGTAGTCCAAATTATATAAAACTTTCGTCAATGGCTGAGCAGGAAGTGGCAAATTCATCTCTCCTATAGATTATTTTGTCCTAAAATTGATTAATCTTGTGGTAAATAATGGGAAGAACATCCGCACCGCCATGGAGAAAAAACGAATATAAGTTAATTAGTCGAATGGTCGCAAATATCATTATAGGTATTAGCATGTCCACGGACAACAGTCATACCTATAATGACATTTGCGACCATTCGACTAATTAACTTATATTCGTAATCGTTTTTTCTCCATGGCTGTGCGGATGTTCTTCCCATTATTTACCACAAGATTAATCAATTTTAGGACAAAATAATCTATAGGAGAGATGAATTTGCCACTTCCTGCTCAGCCATTGACGAAAGTTTTGTATAATTTGGACTACTGAAGATGGCTTGAATTGTAGCCGAAACGTCTATACAAGTATTCATATTGAAATAAAACTTTTAATTTGCACGAATTACCGCAATTTTAACTCTCACTAGCCCGTAATTTATTTTTATTTATTTGACATTCTCGAGAGTTTAATTTAGATTTGTTTTTGTTTCTTTTTTTTTTTAATTCTTAATTAGGGAATGGCGTAATAACCGAACTTTTTTTTTTGACATCAATAATAGACCTTTTAAATTCAAATTATGAAAATGTTGATAATAGTAATATCTCTTTAATTTATTTCTTATATTATCGCTTTATTTCACTTAACACATTAAGAATTTAACACATTACATCTCTTGCAATATTGAACATCTAGTTAGCACAATTAAGTACAATTAGGTACTGCTGTGTTTGCTATTCTAAGGATCAATCTCACTAACTTCGATTAATTTGATCGGCCAATTAAATATCAACATTGGCAACTGCAAAATTGAAAATATATCCTTCTGGTAGCTGTGAAGAATGATATATGGCATTAAAATAATTTAAGATACAGCCCTCTGATTGGCTTGTGACATCTTAAGATTGTACCGTAGTTTAAAAATTTTGATTGCACACTGTAATTCAGGATAATTGCCGTCTCGCTAACATCTCCTTAAGTACAAACGCCATTTTTAAAAATTCGGTTTTTAGTGTTTATTAATATCTCAGGACACCGTGTACATCGCTGCAGCTTGCTCGTGAATTCGACACTGAAGAGCACTTATTGCTCTCTCGCGCACTCCTTGAATCACGAGTAAATCGTACCGCTCGAATTCCACTATGGAATACACCCGCGGTAACCTCTTTCTCTCATTCAACCAGTTTTCCTCAGCCTTCTCCGTTCTTCTCCCTTCGATTTCGAATATTGTGAGATATAGCCTAAGTGCAGAGCACATGGTCGATAATAATCGCGACGAGTCCATTACGAGGTCTTCATTCCTGGGATTGTAGATACCAGGATGGCAGGCAGCTCTCAACTTCCTACCATTTTGCTTAGTGACGGTAAATGCGGTAGGATAAAATTGTTTTAAGTTTCGATTATGGACTAAAAGGGATAATCTGCGACAATATTTTATTTTACTTTAATTGTGATTGTATTGCATAAAAGAACAGCAAAAATATATATCAATGAATAATAGTGAGAAATAAAAAAATATGTAAACCAAAATTAGTTAAATATTTATATGTTGTATAATGATTATGATTTTTCTCTTGTATATAAATTACCTTTCCTCTTGTATTAAATTCGAGATTTAAAACATGCACTTCGTACAGCTAATAATAATAATAATAAGAAATTGAGAAATCCGTCACTGATTTCAACCGGGCATTTTCTCTGCCTCATTCTTTCCATTTTTCCTTTTTTCACCTGTCTATCCATCTCGTCCTTTGCCCTCTTGACGGCCTTGCCCGCGTGATTTACCGCGCGCTCCTCATTTTCCGCCTCTCCCTCCCTCTTCGCTCCAATCTCGTTCTGCCGGGTAAAGGATTCCGAAGAAATTGAGAAAGATTTGCCGACGCTACCAAGCGGGAAGCCGATGAAGGAAGGGAAGCCGAAGAATGTGAAAGGCAAGGAAAGAAACCATGGCACATCCGAGTCGAGAATGTGCCCGTATAAAGAAGAGGAACCGGCGCCTTTTCTTTTCTCGCCGATAAAATAACATTAGAGCCACGAGCAAGTCGAGTTAATTACAGTGGCCGCCTCGGCCCCGGCAAAATGACCACCCAGGGTCGCGTAATGGAAGTCCGCGAATTAAGTTCTCTCGCCGTAATCTGCATTATAAAACTGTCGCGGCAAATTCGTCAACGACGCAGCTGCCTGTGGAACATAAGCACGGCTTGTAGTTTATATTTACCACTCTGGATACTTGATTCATTTATCTTGCTCTAAGAGAACTGGCAAAAAAGGGTTGCAAAATATTATTTCCGATACCGATTCATTCTGTCATATTTCAGCAGATCCAAATAGAATAAAAAGTCATGATGACATAAAAATAGCTCCGGAATGATTATTAAAAATCACTTTCCGATTAATCAAAATTTATTTTAATGTTATTTTGATGTTATCATTATCAGACGTAACCTATCGTTCTGCTTGGATCCAAGCAGAACATAAGTCATAATAACATCAAAATAATGTTCAAATGGTTTCAAAATAATGGTTCCTAAGGCTCCTATAACTCTTAACGATAGTAATGATATCATTATATCGTTGCGCACGTTTCGTACCTGACTAAAAACTGCGCAATAACAATATAACGATATTATAATAGGGGCCTAAAAGTCATTTTTCAATCACGATTTATTTTCACGTTATTTTTAACGTTATTGCATGAAAAAAAGTGAAAGATTTTGATACAATCTTAAAAAATAAGTATCTACAAAAACTACATACAAATCTGAAAAATTTGTTAGAATCATCAAAATAATTACGTAGGATGTTCAAAGCTAGTTACTAGAATGTCAAAACGTTTTGCATTGCTCATGCTTCAGTATCTTACATAATTAATTTTTGATAGTCCACCAAAATTGTGTGACTTGTTCCACTTGAGGGAGAATTATTTCCGCAATTGTGACAGTTTCACGAAAAAAAGATCAAGATTACACATCGCGATGTAGTGAAAGATGTGGTGCTGCATACAACTAACAATAAGTTTTATTATTTCGATAAAACGGCTTATTAACGGCTCGCTCTTTATGAACAAATAACTTATAATATTTGACATGGCTATTATCGAACGGATTGTTTTTCCACTGAAATCGCCTAATATTACGTATTTTACCCGTAGAAATTTGTTATTATTATATGAGAAGGGAAACGGTTACCGTCTGGATCCTTACTCCGTTATTACGCGGCCACGATTCTAAAGGAAAAGCGCCTTGTAGAAAATTGAATTTTAGGCGGATTACACGAACGCGTACTTCACATTTTTGCGGTTCGAAATGAAGCTTCGTTCTAAACTTAGTAACTTATTAACTTTTTAAAGCAACATCATAAACTCCCCTTTGCAACAGGTTAACGTCCTTGCAATCCGAACATGCAAAAACATTTCTGCGTTTTACAAGAAATATCGCTTTGTTCATCAATTATTGATAATTGGCTGAAAATAAATGAACGTTTTTTTTTTTTAATTAATGATGCAATATGAAAGTTATCCCACGAATGAGAATCTAGGTTTCCAGTGAGAAACATGGTGGCAGAAATCAGAAACGCGCCTAAAATAATTAGAAAGCGAAAGCGAATTAAAACAGCCAGCATCTCTCGCTCGATACGCGGATAACAAATGAAATAACGGTGCAATCTTTTCCAATCGTGGACCAACGATATGGTGCGCGCGCACGGCGAAAAGTCGATGTTTTCAGGACCATGTACCACGTTGTCACCTCGATAAATCAGCCGAATTCCTGGCTATGAGCCGCGCTAGCTGCCGTCACGATCGTGGAAATATCAGCGTTTTACGTCTCCATCCTACTACATCGTAAAAAAGCTCTGGCAGAATCGAGTTTTGCGACGCAACCGAGCGTCGGCTGACTACAGCATCGCATGGCACCCGGTATCAATAGTCGAAACATCGTTGCCCGTCACGTGGACGGCGATATGAGAACGATTCGCGCGATATTTCGCGCTTGTATAGTTTGTATAGTCACTGAGCTTCGTCAAATAGATACAACTATGGTTACAATTTCTTCACAACCTTCACAGTTACAGATATTTCCGAAGTAATTTGTATATCATAAGAATCGAAGATTATAATCTTTAATAAATGTCTGATTAAAACATTGCTAAATTACAAATAATGGACGAACAGATATTTCTTAAATACCATCCAATATTTTAAGAATTAATTTTTGAGATTATTTTATAAAGAAAAGTTTCTATGAACACATATAGGTTTCAAGGCTTTGTTTCAAAAATATAATTGTATCCAAATTTGCGATAACACAACACATAATACTTTGAAAAAAGTTGGACGTAAAAATTTAATTTTTTAAGACTTTTTTTTGAACTGTTTTTTTAAGGACTGTTAAGGAAAAGCGATAAATTTATATAATTTTTAATGCTTTGTATCCTTTAAGCCTTTGAGATTTATGCTTATATGAACTCCTCATGTGATAAAGTGATCTCAAAATGACCTCAAAATCAACTTTTAAAATATTAGACAGTATTTTAAAAAATTTTACATTTGATATATAAATCTGTATTTATAATAAGCCTTATGATGCTAATACAACTCTGTGATTTATATCATTTTAAGACATTACCTAAGACAATTTCAAATATAAGGACCGACTATGAATGCCAGCCATGGAGATCTTTTTGTTTTCTTAGAAGAATCTAACAATTACTTTAGTTTTTTTTTTTACGTCTCTTTTCGAAAGTTATTATCTAGTATATACGTATTTCCTGAGTATTTCGTGGTATTTGGAGAGCTTTATGTCACAAGAAAATCTATTTTTAACTGTACTACTTCTAAACAGTTCATTTCTCGTTAGTGTCACTCGTATCATTTTTAGAGCCTTTTTTTATAATACTATCCTTTACGAAGTATTACGTTGGGTTGCTGTCGCCGTTGGGCACTTCTTTCGTCATAAGGCGGCCCAACGTAGCAATCGCGCGCGGACCTTTCGAGACGCTCTTCTTG
This sequence comes from Cyphomyrmex costatus, assembly GCF_001594065.2. Lineage (NCBI taxonomy): Eukaryota > Metazoa > Arthropoda > Insecta > Hymenoptera > Formicidae > Cyphomyrmex > Cyphomyrmex costatus. The sequence continues at coordinate 160,009 of NW_017276147.1, forward strand.
TAGTGGTAAGGGTGGTACTGCCGTTGCGGAGTCGGACAGATTCCAATTTAGATCCGACGGCGTCGGTGCCGGCGGGCAAGTCTTCCAGGCGGTGATGGCGAACAAGCATCGGTGTCGTTATCGGCGCAGCTTGCTAGCTTGGAGACGCTCCTCGCTCTTCGGCATAGACTACGGTCGTTTGTATACAAGTATGCAGGCGAACAGGAAATTAAGGAGCGTGGTCGAAGGGTTTCACCGGAGAAAGTGACGGGAGGAGTGGGGGGAGGGGAGGGGGGGATCGTGTCGCGGTGTAATTTGTGATACCGCTGTTGCGACGATAGCGTCCTCCCCCTTAAGCCGATTAGCGCGATATTTATTCAGCACTTCGTAGCAATGATATTTAACGGCAAACCACTAATTGGCAATTGAAACCTTCATACTTTTATTACAACATAGAATAGAGAGGTTGTGTACGAGAAGAATAGTTTCGCTGAAGTATTTAAAAATATAATTAGATAATTACACGTTGGTTCATCAAAATAGTTATATAGGGCTTCGAAATATGATGATAATGCTGCTAAAAAATTTTGACATCGTAACGAAAATCTCTCAGTTTGACTTAAATAATATAATTATTTATTATATAGTTATTTTGAGTCTAATATAATTATTTTAAAGGTCCAATAAAATAATTTTCAGATTTGTTACAGCTAAATTTTTATATATTTCTACAAAATCGTTTTTTTCTGTGTACGAACACTCCGCAATCTAAATTTTTTTAGCATTATATTTACAGCCTTTTGATCCTTACTAGCCTCAAATTATTTTAAGCTTTCTGAGATGCTTATTAACATCAATATTATTAAACTACTTGTCAATTTAATTTGATATTATCTCTATTCGATGTATGATTGCATTTCAAGATTGAAAATAATTTTAGCGCATAGATTGCAGAACTAGATATAAATTCACATCGAAATATTATATTTAAATACTAAGATTTAGCTCAGATCGATAAAGATCTTCGTTACTCAGTTATGTATTCACATTACGGTCTTAAAACACACTGCCTAAATTTTTTTTCTATTATTTGGAATATATAATAGATCGATTATTCTGTGTTGAAAAAATTTTTGTGATAAAATGCGCTTGTATTTCTTTTAACAAAAAATGATCTGTACGTCGCTTCGGAAAGATTTTCTACGCATTTTCTATAGAACCTTCGCTCTGCTTTTGTATCTGTACCGTGTCTTTATAATATATAGGACGATAGTCGTGTCGTCACACGAAGTCGTAACGTCTCCGTTTACAGTAAAAAAGTTATTACGCGGTTCCACTGAACTCTCGAGCCTCGCTATTACGTCTGTAACGACGACTACGTAGTATATCTTCCGCCAGTTTAATCCCACGGTTTTCCTGTGTGCGTCCTTTTTTCTCCGGACTGACTTTACGGGGATTAATTTTTTCTTCTTTCCTTTTTTTTTAAGCACTTAATGCAGATCCTCGCTCTCACGGCGAGAGACAGAGAACTAATCCTTTATTCCGTTGGAGCCTCCGTAGCTAGTTTCGCGTTATTACTTCGGCGCTAGAAGCGAAAACGCGCGGATTGAAACCAATTGTACAATTGGATTGCACAGATATGTATGTACATACATGGAAAGAGCACAATTTTGTTTAAAAAATCTAAAAATTTAGCTAGATACAGCTCTGAAAATAATTTTACAAGATCCTCGAAATAATTAGATAGGACGACAAAATTGCTAGAATATTAAAACATTTTGCAGCATTGCTCATCATGCTTGAGATTCCTACAAAATTATTTTGATAGTCCAAGAAAATTATTCTTTCCGCGTAAAAGTTAAATTAATCAGAATGATGATTATTTAAATGTCAAAAAATAATCATTTTTTTAATTCTTTCCAATTCCATTAATTGAATAATTTTAGCAAATCAAACATGTGTATAAATGGCGAAGTATAATTTTCTATTAATATACATTGACAAAAAATTAATTAAGTTGAATATTTACACCAAGAAAAAATTAGGCTACTATTTAATTTAGTCTTTATTTCTTTCGTTTGAGAGAACATACGTATTTAAGTCAAATATAATATGCTTGGCTTAAGTACATACATTCTTTATAAAAACAATGAAAATAAATTAAATTAATTTAGCCAAATAAATAAGTTTTTTTAGTGCGCGCATTTGTTCATGTATATAATTTTACTTTAATTTGATAAAAACAGTAAGTAGTTGTTGAATTGAATGTAATATTGGTGTCAAGAGCCAAACGAGACGGAATAATTACTTCTGTGTCAAAATATTAATAGTGACGCAGATATCTGTCATAAAAATTAAATTATTTAACTGAGTTAAGCTTCTTCAAGATAAAGATAAAAATTAGCTCAGAAAAGGATAATAAAATTTCCGTCAGTTAAGTTTACCTTCTGTCGAGTGAAAATCCACGGATACTAATTCTTTAAACACTTTTAATAATTTTATATCTTACATATTTTTTCTTCATTTTTGAACTTTATCTCAACAGGAATTTAATGACATCTATTGGAATTAAAAATTATGCGTTATCGGAGAAGTCATTTCAAGTGGAGACGCGCTGGATCGAAATGGATCACGATAGGCGATTGGATCACGTTCGTTAAAATAATGAAGCGGGTCCGTTGAGAAATGTTGCCCCCTTAACGCAAACGCGCGAACCGTAATCTGATACGATTGCATGCACGAGATAGAGGGAAAGAGGTGGGTAAGGGAGAGGGAAAAAAAGAATCGCGAAAAAAGTGATCGGGGGGGGGAGGGATGTCCCGACACACGATCATCCTGGAATGAAAGGGGTTGCTGAGGGGGTTGTGGAAGAATGAACGATAGAACTAACGGGGGTATGGCAATGGAGGCGGACAGATAGGAGTGTGAGGCATGGCCGCGATATATCGTGGCTGAGCCTTTATTAAAACTGCTTTTGGTATTATTGCTTTCCGGGAACGTCGGGCCTCGAAAATACCATTTCCGCTAGATAGGCCGTGGCCCTGCGCGTCGTCGAAAATATATATTGCGCCCCCTCATCCTCACGGCATCGCCGTGGCCGTCTCCCTCGTCCTTTCCGCCGCCATTCGTCCAGAGACCGGTGGCAAGTGTAACCCCCTAGCACCGGCAATAAATACGCTCGTCACTAATATGTACAGGTCGACGGTGTGCTTCCTTATATCGCCTCCTGGACAGTTATTGTCCGTTTACAACGGTCAAGTCGATCTACAATCTTTACCGGGAAATGAGAGTAGCGTGGACTCGGAAATTATACAGCGTCTATAGCGATGAGTAATGAATCTTTAAAATATTGTACGTCGTACGCGATCTTCCTGATCGCCCATTTATATAGCTAGTTATAAAAGACTAATTGAATCAATAAACGATATTATATATATAATTTCAAATGTCAATTCTCTTCTCTATATCTGCAGTATCCTGGTCTATATATATATATATATATTATTTTCTATTTATTCTTTTACTCACGTGAAATGTTCAGAATACCCTGCCTTATGCTAAATATGTGAATGTTATTTAAACACATTATCATATTTTGGACCAATTATTTCATAATTTAAAGAATTGGTATTTATCTGAAGGATATATTATGAGAATATTATGAATCTTTATTTAATTGTAAATTAATAGAAAGAAAAAAATAAAAATAAAAATTTTATTTAAACTCTTTAGCGAAAGTGACTTATGAATATTAATGGGGGTGATTTTTTAAGGATTATGAAATAAAAATGACAAAAATGAAATAATGTTAAGAATAAATCTAATAATTTTTTGTCAAGTAAGCATTCCTCTATCAATTATAAAAAATGAACTAGTTTAACTTCAAAATTGTCACCACTAAAAAATAGTGATTTTTTTAAAGAGTTGTAAAATAAAAACAACAAAATAACATTAATCATGAAAGAACAAATTTTTTTGCAGATGTCACATAACTTAATTAGTCAATAATTTTCTGTCATGTTGATAGGCTTTTCTCTTTACAGGAAAACTTAATTTCTTGAGTTGCGTTTTTTTGCATTGAAGTAAAGGAACAATATGATAACAATAATAAATTTTTTTTAAATACGTATATGTGCAATATTATAAAATATTGAAAACTCGTTTATATGTTAACCTTAGGAATACGAAATAAAATCAAATTGGAGAAAGGTATTTCTAGTGTAAATACAGAATACCATGAACTTTTTTCACATTCGTTTCAGTTTTGTGACCGTGATCGATAGTCATCAGAGTAGCATTTGTTTGGGTACAAAAACATTACGCAACCGTGAGTTACGCATACGCGCGGCAAACCGCTGCGGGCCTCTGTTCAATATCGCGAATTTCTCCATGCACGCTAGAGAGATTGTAAACGCATACCGAAAAGTAGACAATTGGCAGCGGAATGTAATATTTTCCCCGAGATACGTTCCGACGAACGTCACGCGAGATTTGCCCCATACCGTATGGTACTGTACACGCGTGTACTCTCGACAAACGCACGATAACTCAGCGGCACGCGGCTCTCTCGTATACTATATTCTCAACACGGCCATTGCATCGCCGGGAGCTGAAAAGACGGCCGATAACGTCGACCTAGATCATTTTCGTATGCGCGCGAACGTGCGAATACTATACATAATATATATGCACTCGTGCATCCTTCGCCTGCCGCCGCGAAGTCACAAGGAATTTCGTTGATATACAAGTGTTTTCGAGGAAAAACATTTTTCATCCCCATTTGTACATAACGGTGGAATTCGCAACCGTTGGTGTTCTCTCGGTTACAAAAAGAGAGTTACAATAAAAAATATATATTTTTAAAATGTTTTTTTATTAAACTTGCATTTCTTCAAGCAATCATGCATATGAAAATATAAAATAATCTGCTTTATAAATGAGATCGTTAAAAAACAATAATATTTTCACATTGAAATAGACGATATAAAGGCCACAGAATTAACTAGATGTTCATTAGAAAAGGATACAAATTTAAACGAAGTTTAAGGAGGAAAGACATCCTTTAAGTTTCTGTTATTAAAATCTTGTTAAATGATATTAAACGTGATTTTATATATATAGGTATACTCGTATACTTGCATTGAACCTTCTCTTTGTGCAACATTGCATACTTTTTCTCTCTTTTATATATTAAAAAATTCCTTAAATGTATTTTTCTCTGAATTCGTAAATTCTACCGCATGAATCGATGTACGAATATAGTTATGCATGAATATCTTGGAAGAAAGGAGCTATTTTATGTGTTAAACTATTTCTGTTGTAAAAGCTCATCTTGACAGGATGAATATGAGAAGACGGTGACGATAATAAAGACGTCTCGACAGTAATAGATGTTATTGACAATTTTCTCCGCAACCGGCATCCGTGCATTCCGAAGCATCTTCGCGATGAGCAGATAACAAGCGGTCGAATAGTTTCTCCCAGATCATTATGAATGCAAATTGATGCAGAATCGATATCAAGCTGTCAGAAGTTTCTAATAAGATTCTCTTGCCACGCGATGCCGTCGCTATAATACAGCTTCGATCGTATTGGATATTCTGCAACATCATATATTATAGAGAGACAGAGAGAAAGAGAGATAGAGATAGAGATAGAGAGAGAGAGAGAGAGAGAGAGAGAGAGAGAAAGAGAGAGAGAGAGAGAGAGAGAGAGAGAAACGTTATTTAGACATTTATTAAAATTACTTATTGAGATTAAGGTATTAATCATTTTCCAAAAACTTCTAAATAATATTTTGTTTTATTTATTAATTAATAATTATATTTTCTCAAATAATTACAATGCTACTTTAATTTAAAAATATTCTTTTCTTTTACTTTATTATTTAATTTTTTATCAAAATTATTTTACGCATCGTATATTTATTTTAATTATAATTATATTTTTTATTCCAAGACATAAAAGTTCCAAGCATATAAAATTACACAAAATAATTAATTTTATGTTTTATATAAAACAATACATTCGGTTGAGTAGATTGTTTCAAGTAAAAATCTTTCTGTCAAAATGGCATATTTGTAATGATTAAATAAGCGATATATTTGATTGTTAGAAGTGAAGTAAATTGTTTACGTAAAGCAATTTCCTGTATAACTTGTATACTTTTTCGATAATAACTTTTTATCTCAAGAGAGTTATATCAGATTCCCGTAGCCGGATGTATGTTGTTTGCGGGGAAATATGAGTTATACGGGGTATGCATAAACGTTTTACAACATCCAGCCCGCTTTGGAAGATAGCGGTAAACATTCGCATCTTACCCGGTTATTGTCACTTTCTGCACTCTGAATAGCTTAGGTTCTCCAGTTAAACTGCAGTAACATGTTTCCTTTATATCCTTATTACCATTTTTATATCCTCTTGTAGTAGTGAAAATTAATCACTCAGATTTCTCTGCGTTTATGTTTATACGATTTTAAAAATGCTGAAAAAGAATTGAATATAATTTTAAAAATTACGATAGAAAATTTGTAAATTGTTGTTAATTTATTTGTAAAATTTATTCCGCGTTAGGACAACAGAAAACATTCAGGACAACGTGTATGAATTATATATTATAATTTTGGTTACACGTTGACTTTTTCTACTGAAATCAGACACAAATGTCTTTTTTATTATTGTAAAATTTCCATAAGTAAAAGAAGGTTTAGATGTAACGATGGCATTTTTGCGTACATTTTCGCGTGTATACTTTCTTATCATTATACATAAATACTTTTCATTTATACATTTTACTTGTATTAATACGTATATTCGGACATCATAATATACGTATTTTAAGAATTATTACTTTTTAAACATTGTTTTTGTTGGTATAAAAAATTCACGGTCTCTTTTAAATTAAAATACTCATTAATTTAAAATATTATTTACATATTTCACGACATACCTTTTTATAATATTTATTATCGTACCGTTATTTTACCGATATATGATTTACTTTTTTTTGTAAAGGTAAATAATAAACTAACTTTTTTTGAATGAATTATTCTTGCTCTTACGCATTATTTTTATCGTTAATTTATGTGACCATGGGAAATTAGATTAGTTCAATTTATCATGAGATATAAGTCACACATTTTGTTTTACTGTGTGTATACTATATGTATACCTATACAATGATTCTAAATGCGATTGTATACTGACAATAAAAAGAGCGCAATTTATTTAACCGAAAAACGTGTTTACAATTTATAGATATATTATAGAAATATTATCATAAGCTAGATTCGATCACAATCAACAAATTTGGCATTTTTTTCTCTTATTTATGTTATTTATGTTACAATCTAATTCAACTTATTATTGTTAATAAAAAAAAAAACGGTTTAAAGCACTCGCGATAATGGCCACGATATTATCTTGACATCACTTGGGAGTAATTTTTCAGCACGTTTCGCGGTCGATCACGTTCATGTCCGGCCGTTTGCAATCAGTCGGTTAACTGGATACCACGCTGGCGGGAAGCTGGGAAGTCTGACCAGGCACCACGTAGCGTCCTCATTATCCGTAAATTATTTCGCGGCCGTCACGTCGGGCCAGGTCGGAATCGGCCGATCGGAATTGGTCGCGCAACCGTACGACGATCGCGATAACATAGAGCTTGCGTGTTCTATTGGTTGCGTTTTCCAACGTCAGTATACCGAAGGCGAAACGCGCTGCAGACATCGCTCAATCGTATAGATTTGAGAGAAGGTTTCGTGTAAACGCGCGTCTCCTATATTAGGGTGACTAAAGTATTATTCACATAAAACTTTCTTGGCTATACTAGATCGAATCAGTCAAAGTTTTACATTTAAAAATATGTGTAAAACTGACTAACTTAAAATTATATATATTACATACTCGCGTATACACATATATATATTGCTCCCTTACTTTTTAAAAATAATAAATAAAAAACATGATATTCGAATTATTATTATTATGAATGAGTTAAATAAACACTACCAGTCATCAAAAGTTATCTAACTTTATGAAAAAAATTGTCAAAATTATAAATATTAATCGTTTAGAAAATCACATCACACACACAACTCAAAGAGGATAGTTTTTAAATCTTGTTAAATGATGAAAATGACAAAACGACATTTTGTTAAATGACGATTATGTTAAAAATGTATTCTCTTTGTTGATTACATAGTCAAACTACAAAATAATTTTTTCTTTGTTCTGAGAAACTGAATTTTTTAAACAATAATAATTTTTTCAGTTGTGTTAGTTTTAAAGTGAGTGAGCGACATAAAGAACAAAGTACAGAGATACGACTATAAAAGACTATATTCATGTTTTTATTTAAAGCATTAAATATCATGTGATGTTTTTAAAATGCCGAAATAATTATTATTTCATAATGCTCCGCTTAAATTAGGAAGAATAATGTATTGTTCAAACACATAATATTTCATTTAGGTATGAATAGGGGCGTAGGTACAGTTTGTACATGGAATGCCTGCAGGCGGCAGGAACGTAAATGCACCGGTGTGCAGAACGAGAGATCGATCAAATTATCTCGTTAAATCGAGGGAGAGTTCGTTTCCGACCTCCGCGCAAACCCCAACGAATGTCGATCATTCCCGTCGTACGTGGTATTTTTTTAACCCGCTGGCGATCGAATTATTACGCCAACCGAGGTTCCCCTTCTCCCTCTCTTTCGCTCGAGCATGGAGAGCTACGCGTCTATTTTGCAAACATTCGAAGAAGTACGTGGGCACACGGTGAGCAACGTGGCAAACCGATTGATCATTGGGGCACTGGAGGGCTCTCTACTTTTTACAGTGCCGCGTTTAAGAAGAATTACTCCCGTGGAAAAGTTTTGTGGAATTTGGGAAGTGAGTGAGTGGAGCACGGCGGACCTTCTTTTCGCTTCGGCTATCGACGCATCGCCTGTCTCGAGAGAGCTTCTCGGAGATCTAATCCTCTTAATAAAGACTAACAAAAAGAAACTCAGGTTTAAATTCTGAAAGTTCGAACTTTTTCGTAGGTACCGAAACTTTAAATTATAGTCACGAATTAAAATTTATACTATTTAAGAAAAATTATACTTAAAGCAGCTTCGAAACTTCTCTATTGGTTAATTGAATTGAATTATACTTTCTGTAGAATTTAGTATAATATCGACCTATCTCATCTACCGATTTCTCCAAACTAAATCGTTCAACTCAATTTAAGCATCACCAAGCATTAAAATTTCTGAAAATTAGAGAGGCATGAATGTCACGCGTTGTATGGCTGATGACGTCCAAGTAAGCTCTTTCTGTATGGAGTGCGGAGGTAATTAGCCAAGCTCCACTCCATCGTCGATTCAAACTACCAAATGGATATATACGGGTCAGGTCGTTAATTTCCCTGCAGTCAAACACTGTCCACGTTGATCCGTCTCCGTGTGCACTCAGGTCTCTCGGTATCGGAACCCGCTTCATTATCTTTATCATTTCTCTATGCAACGCCGATGCCGCAAATGCACGAGAATTGATTTCCGATAGGATACGCGACCAGCTAATCCTAAATTCACAAAGCACCGAAAATAAATTGTATAAATTGCGAATTTATATAATAAAAATTAACATACAGTTTTATCGCTTTAAAACGCAGATATACAATGTAATAAAAAAAATATATGACAAACCATTTAAAGCTTTACCTTCCTTCTGCCGTACGTTGTTCATGAAGCGAAAAATAATTACAATAATAAATTAGAGTAGATGTATGTACACAGTTGGAAAATTTATGTTAAATTTTACACGTTTCACTTGTCCCAAACAGACCTCCCGAATTTTTGTGTTAATTTTACACAAGATGAATATGTTAGGAAATAATATAAATGTTTAAAAAATGTAACTGACTCAATTTGTAAGTAAATTATGAAAACATTTTCTTCAGTAAAATTAATATTTATAATATGTCAAATTAACATATTTTATTCATTTGCCAGATTTTTTTACGTTTTAAAATTTTTTGTCTCCCTCTCTTTTTATATCATTTGTTTATTTTATACTCATAAATTGTGTTAATTTAATATTAAGAAGTGTTGAATATCAATTTATATATAATATATAATACAACATATATTTAAATTATACAATTACGTTATATTAGTAATTAAATATTTCTTATTATTAATTAATTAAAAATTTAGCATAAATATATTACGAGGGCCAGTTTTAACACGAATACAAAATATTCTTTACTGCATATAAATGTAACTTGTACAGGGAATTTCGTATTGCTACGTTCGTTAATTTATAGAATTTGTAGATTGCGAATAGAATAAATATCATCTTCCCTTCCTGTCTCTCTATTTCTCTCTTTCTCTCTATCTCTCTGTCACGCGCGCGCTTTTCTACATCTCCGTTAATAAAGTTCAGTATGGTGATGTAGATATATATATACAATACGACAGGCAATAATCGACGGGCGTTATATTTCAGCCAGTTGAATTGGATTCAACGAGTCGTATGCAGTCAAATTTGCACACACACATACACAAGCTACACTCTCCCGATAATTATACCACTTTCGTCGACCGACCCGAAGTTGCCTGCGCGAACGCGTGTGCGTGCGAGCGTGTTCATCCGATGTCGAGCAAGCGCGTGCGTGCGTTGATGCGTGCGCACTTCGCAACCGCACGCAGACATACAAGCACGCACGCAAGCAAGCGATTCCATCCGCCAGGCTTATTTCGCGGTTGTCCTAGTCTCATGCTGCGGATGATGATAAATGGGTTAATTAACCGTTTCGAGTTTCATGTGTGGTGACCGCGACTCCGAGAAGGAACGTGAAATTTTATCCTTTCGATCAGGGAATACGATGCAAATCTCTCTCAAGACGCTTTAGTGCGGCGAATGAATTAACCTGGGTTTAATAGAATGAAGTTCGATAGAATAAAACATGCAAATTCAATTTTAAGCTTTTAATTTAAGAAAATTTGCATGAAGTTTCTTCTTAAATGCGTATGTGATATTGTAATATTTTTAAATATCTCAATCAACATTATCGTTTCTTCATAAAACTATAATATTTATTAAGTAATTGATTTTTATCTCTCTCTCTCTCTCTCTCTCTCTCTCTCTCTCTCTCTCTCTCTTTCTAACGACTTTTAATATCTCTTTTATTATAAATATTTTCTTGACTATTTATTTTTATACGATAAAAAATATTTCAAAGTTGTATTTAATATCTTTTACATTGGTTACCCCGACTGTATCGTTAGTAGACTTCCTCGTTACGGTGGAAAGATTATCGACGTCCCTTTTGGAGTCGGGAGACGGTCGTACGATAGGCGCTCTGTAATTTAATCGGTAAGGCTGTCTGTAATTAGCCGCCGGCTTGGGATTAAACGAAGGATGTCTAACGCGACACAGCCCTGATAGCACGTTTTGCATTACGCGGTAGATACGCGTTCGCGCGATTATCGCACGTGATCATAAATGAGATAATACCGTGAAATTACTCCACTAATTACCGCGGACGATTACGCTGGTGTGTATTCGCGTTTCAATTAGCGTAATTATTTGGCACGTGTCGCATGGATTCTCGAATGAGTGACGGATGACCCAGCTCGGAACGACGGTGACGGTACCAGCCAAGTTTTCGACATCAGAAAGTTTCCCGGCTTTGCAGATGTTCGCGGTTACACACGTAATTTCGCTGATGACCGCAGTTTTGTCATTTGTTGATTTCACGGCAATTAGCAAAGGTAATCGCGAAAGGTTACCCTCGCATAATTAATAATGGCGTTTGCTAGAGATGCCTTGGTAATAACAAAGCAATTCAGTGTCGTAATAAAAACGCTCGAGTATAATTAAATCTTTTGACGTCATTAAAAGAGTTGCACAAGAGAACGGATACTATTTCTTTCGACTGCCCTTTCTTTGATCAATTTCAAGTCAATTTTTATTGTATGTACATTTTAACTATTATTAAATCACGCTCGCATATAACGTCGAACGTTATTAAATGTTTAATAACTCCGCCAGTTACGCCATATAATAAATTCCCTTCTGAAATACGTTTCATTCGCGTAGAGTTAATAAACTAATAAACCACCACGCGATCAAATTCCGCACATCGACATTATCTTCGTGTGGTAATTATTTCTACATGTACGTATTCAGACTGTAACATGCTCGTCTTTTTAATAAACGTACTAGTCAATTAATCTGGAATGCAATTTTTAAATAATATTAGCCGTTTATTTGAGTGCTTTTACTTATTTATATATTTTGCTTATTTATTCTGCATTTTTTACTATTTTTACGGACATATAGCTTTCCAAAAAAAGTAATATTTCTTCAAGCTATCTTATCACAATTCACTTCCTTATTTTAAAAACGATTTACTTATAAAATTAAGTTTTCCTAAAAAGGGAAAAATTATTTTAGTGAATTTAATACCTTTTTTTTTTCGGATTTTGCACTAATTTTTCCTTTCAAAGAATATATCGAGAGAACTCAATCTTTGAATATCCCTTATATGTTTCAATAACCAAAAGCTTCAGTTAAAATTCCGCAGTAGTATAACCTGAATTTAAGCAAACCACAAAGTTTAGAAGATAGAAAGCCATAAGTTGTTCATAATTCGAAAATTACTGATTTTCTCGTTAATTATTGATTAATTACGGAAAAAATTATTGATATTTCTATGAATTCCCGGAAAAAAGTCAGTATATAATCAAATATAAATGTATATTCATATATATATATATATATATTTATATATATAAATATATATAGATACTTTTACGCAACTATTTGAGAAAAAGGTTCATATATAATTATGTACAATAATTATATATAATTACGCAATATATATGTATATAATATTTTAGATCAGTTTTTATATAATTAAATAAAATATTGGTTTATATACATAATATATACGTATAATTACGTATAATATATACGTAAAGTTAGGTTTAAACAATTGGTTCACACATAAAGAATATACATGAGTATAATTCAATTGTTGTTTATAGCAATTTTATATGTAACGTTTTTTCACATATGGTTTTTTATATGTAGTATATTATTATTACATATATAAACAGTGAAACTTCGATATTTATACAATACAATATTATTGGAACATCGCAATGTTGCTGTAATAACTACTGGAATAATATTTACTATTGTAGATGTGTCATAGTAACACATCTATTAACATTCAAAGTTCATGGGTTATCGAAGTAACAGTTTCCGTAGAATCATAGAGATACAGTTTAGGATGGGTGATCATTTGAGAACATTATGAAATTAATTTTTAAATTCATGGGGAAACATTTTTTCATTTTAATTTTACTATGTGTATTCTGGAAAATAATGCTAATCAATAACACTTATTTTAACAATAAAACTGAATTAATTACATAACTTTCATTTCTCTCATCAGTATGTATAATTCTATACGAACATATTTTATATATGTATAATTACATGTAACTATTTATATACATATAATTATATACATAATAATATATAAAAATTTTTTCCAGGTTGCGCAAAAGATAACTTGAAATTTATCGTTAAAATATTAAATTTAGTATGTGAAGCTCGACTTCTCCAGTATATCCCTGTACCTTCATTCATCTACGTAAATCGCGCGCGCGAGAGCGCGCTAATTGCCGTCGCCAAGTTTCAGCCTAATTATCATTTCGGGCAGCCACCCAGTGGCTCTGAATTTCTAAGCGCAGATGCTCAGCAGAAAACGGAAGTGACATCGACGGTGAAAGGCGGATTGGCGCGGCGTGTTCAAAGGGAATTTTGACCGACGTCGTAGTCGGATATAATGTTTCCTCCTTCTTGCGGAGCGTTGGGTTGAAATTAAGACGCTCAGGGCAACCATAATCGCCACGTCTCGGGATCCCGTTGTCGGGTCACGTACGAAGATCCGGGTAGCTAATTAGCCTTCTACCGCTCCGGGTTCCGCCCTGGTCAATCAGCGGCGGAGATTCGGTCTTGATTCGATCCTCTGAGCCTCGTTAGCACCGTCGTATAGTCTCTCTCTCTCTTCTTCTCCTCTCTCTCCTTCTCTGCGCTTCTCGGTTACGCTCGCGAGAGAAGATGTACACGTACGTGTAACCACTTCAAGTTTCGCACACGATTTCGGTCCGCCCGATTTAATTATGTAACGCGAACTTTCCGGCAACCCCACTCTCTGTGCTAGCTACGCTTGTTCTCCAGAAACTCTCTTTCACCCGACATAGTTGCCGCCATTTATGGAAGTTTTTTTTTCTGCGTGGAGAACACGCGTTTGCAGTGAGACAATAAAGATCGAGGAATACCGCACGAAGTGTACGGATAATCAATGAATAATGACTCGGTTATATGGAAACTAATACCGTGTTGAAACCTCGCAGTAGCGCGGTATCGTTATTACCTTATGAATTGATTAGAAAATCATTAAGGTAAAGTTTCGAGTTTCGCATCACGAGCCCTGTAGACCTTATACTCTATAGACATTTAATGATAATATAGAGACGTTAAGAAATATTGGCACTTTATATTTATTAATTAAAATATGAATAGTGCATATATTATATAATAAAGCAGTCCTTAAGCAATCTTGAAGATTTTAAGAGATGATTTCTCATAGTAGTTCTCAAGGCAAAAATTTCATGTATGAACATATAAAACGGTTTAATTTCAAAGATACCAGATGAAAGTTAAAGGAAAAAATTTCGCTTTCTCCAAAAATTTTGAAAACTACTTGGGTTATTTTTATAAAAATTTTTATATATTTCAAGACAAGAATATGAAAGCTTGACTTTTGAACCCACACACATTATTTGTTCATCCTATTTTTTCCTTCAATTTTAACAACCTGAATCTATGAAACTAAGTTATTTCAGCTTATATAACATAGTAATATGAAGTTTTCGTCTTAAATTAATGTGAGAAATTAAATTTAAACATTTTAGAATATTCAAGGACGATCCTATGTATTATCCGTTTATGCAATGCAATTTATACAATGCGATGCGTATATATTCTTTAAATTTGAATTCCTAGAGTGTTTATTGTAATTTAGAAATTGAGGAGGATAAATGACGACCCATGACACATAACTAGATATATAGTTATATTATTCATCTAAATGAAAAGTATACACAGGTTTACGTGAATTCCCTCTAGGTTCATAGGGCTCAAACAAATGGATTTTTTTATGAGATATGTCTATTCAGGCATGGATACATGTCGGGCTGCACTGATACGCTCAGGGCTAGTCTCATACATTAATAAGCAATCCATTACCTGAATTAATATCTGGAGCAAATTGCATTTCCCGCGATACGCATCTGAGCCGCAACTCGCGGGCGCAACGTGGAGCGTCGTTCGCCATGCGAACAGGCCGTTGTCAACGTGCCATTACTAATTCAGGAGACGGTCGCAACGCCACAACGTTATACGGCAGACGACGCATTCTGCATAGCGCATTCAGCGGCACAATGGGCCGTGGGGTGCGAGTTTTGAAATATGAATATGAATACAGGCGGCTGCAAACCTCACCGAATCGCGGCCACCGACAAAGACGGCCGTGCGAGCGGGGATCGATGTCCGCTTTGCCACTCTTGTCTCTCACTATGCGGCATGATTTTCCCCCAGGTCGTCCTACATCCCGCGGATGGAACTGAAGGCTGACTTTCCTGACCGAATCCCGACTTGGGGATTGTTGCCGGGAATTGCCGCACACCGCTGCAAAATGCAGGGAGAGTACTGCATTCAGCGAATCTAACTTACGACTTCGTACTGTTACAGAACGCCCTAGATATATCGCGAGATGTGACTTTACGTAAAGTTATTGCAAAAAGTTATCTCTCTCTCTTTCTCTCTCGTAAATTATTACTGTATTAATATTGAAACAAGTATAACTTTATTGTAGTTTTATTATACAGAGAGTTCCATCTAACTCTAGTATCTGAAATATCTCGCTTGGTTTTTATGACAGGAAAAAATATTTGAGATAAAATGGTTTTAAGGGGGATTTATTTTAGTCATATTATTTTTCTTTTAAAAGTGGAGGCGCTAAAAAGATACGAAGGTCACTTTTTAAATGGAATTGTATGATTTTTTTACACTATGATTCCTCTAATTATTCTGCATTATTCTGCTTAATATTTTTATGAACAGAATAATGAAGAGATGACTCAATTGATGTAAACACATGTTTATTTAAAAAATCACCCATCTGGTACACATATTTTTCTTAAAGCAACTATGTGTTTTTTTTTAACTTTAACTTCATCTCATTATATTCTGTTCATAAAAGTATTAAAGTACGATTATAAAAAAATTAATGGTTTACGAATTATTTAATATCATATTAATTCTATGCCACACAGAATAAAGTATGAAAAGTTTCAAAAACTATTGAGTTTTGTTTTTATATCTCTGTTTTAATATTTTTCTAAGCGAAATAATTAAAGAATTCACATTGTGTAAAAAAATTATACAATTTCATTGAAAAAAAATGAAAGTGACTTTTATATCTTTTTGCGCCCCAGCAAGAAAAACAAAATGACTAAAATACGTCCCTCTTGAAACCAATCCACTTTCATATGAAATATTTTTTCCTATCATAAAAACCAAGCGAGATATTTCAGATGCTCGAGTTAGGTATCCTGTACATATTATTATAAATTCAGCTATAATGCCCATAATCATTGTGATAAATCTCTGTACGACAATAAATCTATGAAAGAAATAAATATTTTCTATTGTTAAATTTTGTTGACATGATAGTAAATTTATAAAATAATTACGTTTATAAGTACATTACCGATAACTGAAACATTGATTATGGAAGCTATACATTTTATCTAATTCGTGGATCCCACACATTTAATTAAATGCAAATCACTAATTCAGGAATATACACAATTGTGCGTACTACATAGAGATATTTCTGAAAATTTTATTACACGATTCGACTGTTATCTCATATTCTCTTTTTGCTAATAGCATTCAATAAATATGAATTTGATCGTAAAGCGTTGCTGAAATTTGAATTGGAAAATCAAAACGCGGTTTTTGATCCTGTTTCAGCTGTATCGCGGACCTTAATCGGCTTGATTTTGAAACACATGCATCGCTGATACTGAAAACTGGTTTCTTGTATTATTTCCTTTCGTTGTAAATGGGAGAGAGAGAAAGGGGGAGGGAAAGCTTGGTAAATATTTACACAAAGAAATTGACTAGACATTTCTCTGTTTGTTGTCTATACTATTTCAAAGATTTATTAACGACTTATGCTTTTGATCGAATTGAACATGTTGCTTTACCTGTTGTCTTTTTAACAAAGCTTTTACATGTTCGATCGAAATCGCTTGTGATTGTACTTTAAGACTAAGAGAGAACGTACCGAAGAACAAATGCACGCTCGGCTACTCGATTTGGTGTTTTAGCGAACACTTTGGAAGAAAATTAATTAAACACCTACCGCTGTCTTTGTCACTACCGCGATGCAATTCGCCCTTACTGTCCCCAGCTGTACGTTTTTGTAACGCCACACTGTTACGTGTGTTTTAACATCTATTGTGCAACGTGAACTATCGCCGATACACGTATTCTTCCCTTACAAACGACAGATGTGCGCGACCGATAGAAATCGTAGCTGATCTCAACGGCGCACAATGTGGCTTTAAAACCACATTACCGGCAACGTGACCAGACCATACAAAGTGCTTTGCGCCAACATTGCAACGTAACAAGGCTTCCTTTATTTCGCCAATAACAATTTAATTTGAGAAAATTAAGAGCTTCCTGAAGATATCTGTATTTCTCGCATCCTCTTCGCACATGCAAACCCATTTAATCTGCAAAGAATATGTTTCGAACGGAAGAACAGAATCTCTAAATATCCCTCGCGTATATTATTGATTATATGAAGCAATTTCTCAATACTCAATTACTTCTCTTGATATTCTTCGTTTTCCTCATTCGATTCATTTAACTTACCGACAGCAAACAACGGAAGAAGATAAACGCTCCTCCGTCGTGCAACACGTAAAGTTTATATTGCAATTGCGAAGTTTTTATTAATAGTTACGCAGAGCGACGTCTTCTGGCTTCTCGAGCCAGTTATCGCTGGAGAACGGCTAGAATTTTCCGCGCGTTGACATTCTCGAGATGTGGGTGGAGGGCCGCCGCGCCGGGTGCAGTTCGCGGCGTAGTTTTCTCCCGGTTATTTGAGAATTTACGGTCGCCCTCGTAAGTTTTCTACCAAGTTTCGATATTTCTCGCCGGGGCCGCGGTATCTATTAACATCCATCTCCTGACAAATAGCAAACCGTGCGCCGAGAAATATCATCGCCGGTACATCGCGGTCGCGTCGCATCACCCCTTTCGCGGCGCGATCGACCCGTTGTTTACAACGCTTAATCGTTTTTGTCAGAAAGTTCGGAAAACGGCTTCCATTCCGTTCGAGTTTCAACGCGACGCTTTTTGACTTCCGCCGACGATCGGGAAACTTCTCCCGTATCGACTGGCGAACTTCGCCAGTATGCTATCGCAGAAGCACAGCGGGGGCGAAGGGAGGAAAGGAAAAAAATCGGTGACTCTTTGTCGCTTCGGTTCGAGACGATCCTCACTGATGTGATAGAAAAGCATGCGAAGTTGAACAAAACCGATATCGAAATCTCATTTTCGAAGCGTCAAACTTACCCGACAAATGCAACAATACCGAAATACGACGACGATCAATAATACCGTTACTTTAACCAGTTGATTCTATATTTGATTTAATTTTTTTAATCTTATTGGCCTGTGTGTTCAAATTTACTATTCAATTATATCGTCAATATCCTAATTAAAAAGATCTAAAAATAAAAAAAATTTTATAGAAAAAAAGATCTTACATGTATTAACAAATGAAGTCATCAAATAGTAGAAAAAAAAATTTTCTTAAATATGTACTTAGAATATTAGAAAGAATATTAGTAAGAAGATTGATTGCATTTTGAGTCAAAAAAGCAAATTATAGCAAGATTAATTTATGTTGAATTATATGTATATGGCCATAAGTATAAAACACTTTATATGTTTTTGGGAAAGACGATAATAAAATCTAAAGAAGAATTAATAAAATATATTAAAATTGTTTTTAAACATAAATGTACTTTTTCAATAAAATTATTTTTTAATTAATTTTTTGTTTAATACAGAATGTTCTCAATATAAGTTATATTCAATTTATAGAGGAAAGTCGCTGATACTGACATAAATCTTCTAAAGAACTACCTTCTTATTTCTCTTGGAAATTAATTATTACACTTTATTAATACTGTCATAAAAATGATCTGTTTAAAATGTTTAAATGATTAAAGAAGTAAAAATTTATAATTTATATATTTGTCATAATATCGTTTCTATATAAAATCAGTTAGATACGAATTCTACACAAATGGAGAAACAAAATTCTTACGATTTTCGGATTTTCTTTTGCAAATTGTGTAGTTATAAATAATAGTGACTGTATTATTGATTATATTACAGTTTTTACATATTTATGGTTTCCTAAATCAGATTTATTCATATTTTTTTTTCTTATTTTTTTATAATACCGCTTTAAATATAAAATC
This sequence comes from Cyphomyrmex costatus, assembly GCF_001594065.2. Classification (NCBI taxonomy): domain Eukaryota; kingdom Metazoa; phylum Arthropoda; class Insecta; order Hymenoptera; family Formicidae; genus Cyphomyrmex; species Cyphomyrmex costatus. Next base: position 179,627 of record NW_017276147.1, read on the forward strand.
GGATTATAGAGTAAACTATTCTGTCTGTAAGATAGAATAGATAAAGCATAAGTTAATTTAATGTTGTGTTGTAACCTTAATGGAACTGAAGGCAATCACGTATTTATGGGAAAACTTAAAAAAATCGTCGCGATACATGTTTGCGCCTTGCAGAACAAAAATAGCATATAAATAAATAACAAACGCTTCATATAAGAATAAAGAGATTCTTTATAAAAGTAAAAAGAAAATCTTATATGCAATCACTTGTAGATATTTTGTATAGATGATCGTAAAAGACCGTAAAAGAAAAATATAACATTATACTGCCTCCTGTGCCAGTTTTGGGGACTTATTTTTTGTTAGACGTTTGTTTTTGTTTATGTTACGCGCCAAAAATTTAATTTTTAGTAAAACAGGTTTTTATCATATTTACTACGATATTTGGGATAAACAGTATACGATCGATACGAAAAAAGAAAAACGGACGCATACTCGATAGTCACGGAGAAAGCGTCGCGGAGAATAAAATAAAGACGCAGTTCTATATCAGCATTCAAATGTGCGCGTTCCCACTCTATTCTCGACCAGAAAGCGCCGTTATATGCCATCGGTGTTCATCGGTCGGGCGGATTTAATGCCGTGAGAGGTTAACAATCTCAAGATCGTTGCCAATTCGGTTCTCGTTGGACGATTTATCGATCGAGTGGGAACGGCGATCGCTCTCGACCGAAAGATTTCCCATTTCGCTTAATCTCCTCTAGTCGGTTATGCCGAAAGTCGCACGGTTAATTTCGCACACGCGTATCCCGACCGCGAAATCGATGCGATATCGAAGATCGCGACTGACTGCGTACATTACCAGTCCCGTAGTAAGGGTACTCTTACCGCCGCGTTCAACCCTCCGCGGCACTAACCGTCCGGGCGAGAGAGGGTTGCTCTCGGCAAGATGCTGCCGCCGGCAATAACCGGTAACGTATTACCTCTTCTGGTCGGTTGAGCGCATTTAGATCGCCTATTTGGCAAGGCGGCGGAATAACTTTGCGTTTTACTCTCGCGCTACCCCGCGCCGCGCCGGTACGAATCAAGCGCGAGAGAACCGCGCCAACCGGCGAGTTACGATGCGCGGCTCAGTTTAGTGCGGGGTCAGATTTAAGGGTTGAGGTGGTTTATTTCGAAACGGGGCCTCTGCGTCTAAAAACAGCCGTTCTATTCTCGGCAAGCTTATTCGGAAACATCATAAAATTCAAAACAATAATATTTTGCTCTCTTGAAATATAATTTTAAACGCAAACTTTTACATTTTTAACGTATAATCTCTTTCCTTCTCTCTCTCTCCCTCTCTTTAAAAACATTTTTTTTATTTTGGTATGCTTTTAATTTATGTTATTTCGTATTATTTTTATTACTGTTTTTCTTTTCTATTTTCTTTTTTACTTGTCATTTTGTTATATTTTTTGAGAGAATAAATGCCTTCACCTATTTATCTTCTCTCTCTTCCTCTCTATTTCTGTTTCTTTTTTCTCTCTTTTTCTCTTCATTCATAATACTCTAAGAATAGAATTCTATAACTCTTGATATTATAAAAAAAAAATAATCTAGTTTACTAATACTTGCAAAATTCGTATGTAATTGTATGATATGTTTAAAAAATTTTTAAATACAGTCGTTGCAAAAATTTACAACACTTTTCTCATATTTAAAAACCAGGCAGTATGATATCAGAATTCATATTAACGATGGAATATAAAAAATTCATTGTGCCATTTGACAAGTTACTATTTTAAGCTTTCGCTGATTTATTTAAGGTGCTTCGCATTATTGTTTAATGTCGAATCTCTCCAAGAATTGGAACTCCGTAACCGTATTGGATTGTTAAATTGAGTCTGGTTTATTATCGAGGACGACGCGGAGCGGCGAAGGACGCGATGGGAGAATTTGGTCGATCCGACTAGGATAAAACTTGACCCGTTCGCGCGTGAATTATTCGCCGTACCGCTCGTTGCAGCCGCGAACCGCAATTACGCGAATTACGCGAGCTGGCAATTCTGATGATCGTTCAGATATGGCCTGCCGCACGCCGCTCCGATCCGATAGGGCGCTTCGTCTATGACGCGACGATGCGTAGCGGTGATAAGCAGAGTCGGGGATATCTGTGCGAAACACGATAATGGTGTGAAAAATATCGATCTCTACTTTGATAGTGGCAGATAAATAAAGAAATCCACTCCGCGCAGCGAAAACAAATGAACGATTTACTATGCTGAATTATTAAACTAACATTAATTGAACCTAATTTGCCGTCACACAGTGTGAAAAAAAATTAATTTAAAGAGAAAAATTAATTAATTTTACAACACATATTAATATGTTAATCATTCATTAACACATAATATTAATTCTATATAATCGCTATTATAGATATATTGAGGCACTCTTTTTATATTAATACGCTATATGTAAATTGTAGTGGCGTTCTACTATAACGGTGTTTGACATTTTAATACAATTGCAAATTGTTAAAAACGTCTCTAATGCATATGAAAATAATTATGTAATAAAGAAACATACATTGAATTTATAAAATAGAAAAGCCATCTAAAAATATGTTTTAGAGTAATAATTAAAAGATATTTTATTTATTTGTATTTATAATTTACGTACACAACCTACATTTTTTATTTTTCAATTTTAATAAAAGATATAAAAAAAGTCTTTATGTAACTTTATCATTATATTTTACAAATACAATCTTTAATGATCTATGATTCTTATTTCTAATAACTACATTGATTTTCTTGCCGATACTAAAATTAAATTATATCTGCAGACGTGAGAATCTCGATTTCACGTTTCTGAAACATGAGCAAATAGCAATTATAATTCACGTTATGAAGTTTTGTTTAATTTTGTATCATATTTTGATCTGGAAAAGCCTGACACAAAAAAATCGAAGAAAGTTTAAAACTTCTAATGTCACACACTTTATACCAAAATTGAATGAGCGTTGAAAAAAAAGTGATGGAACAAAGAGCATATTTTTGAATACTTATTCGAGTTGACTATAAGATTATATGTATTAATTTATATATGTGTTAATTATATTAATTTAAACTTCTTAAATATTTTAGTAAATTGAATTATTATAAAGTTTTAAAGACTAAATTGCGCGTGCGCGTATTAAAATATTATATATTTATTATAGCCTAAAAATAATTTAAAAATTTAGAATTAATAATTTAATTATTAAATATTAATTAAAATTAATTAAATAAATAATGAGAAGAAGAGCTACGAGCCAAAAATAGTTATTCAAACCGTTTATTTTACTAAATTAAAGGACAAACACAAAATAAACATGAAAACAATTATTTATTATTATAATTAAATGTTTATCGATCAAAATAAGAAATATTTTTCTTCAGATCGCTCACTTGTTATGATGATTATAAGATTTTCTAGTTATCCAGAAAATTACTAGATAAAAATAGTTATCTATACTGCTAAAAATTATTACATTTCAAAGCAGTTTTTTTCAAGATTTTTTCGTATCATGCATACTGATGAATACCAGATGTTAAATTAATATTGACAATTTCGCGTTTAACCGTTATATCTCAAAGTAGGTAAATTTTCAGCGCTTAGTCAAACAATACAGAAATATTGATCAATCGCCGAAATATTCACGTTTGATATTACCTGATTCGATGCACGTGGTATGCCATATTTGTTTTATTGCAAACGTACTTCCAATTCGGCACTTGTTTCCGAATAAACAATGTCGCATCGTCAAAACCGCAGTCTCTCACAGCGACGTATCAGCATTAATTATACCGATCCAAACATAGATTCTTTGTAACAGTCGAACATGTGTAATTTGTTCAGGACGTGTGTTATACACGGTCAAAGATATGTCAATCGGACCAATCGTCATCAGAAATTAATTACTCGACCGCACATAGCGTATTTGAGCGTTTGCAATATTAATGTGGATTCATGTCTAACCTTTCTTCACCTTCTCTGGTCCTCTCATTCCCTTTTATTATTACATTGTAAATAAGTCTTTCTTTCCCTCTCGTTCTTATTTTATTGTCAAATTTGTGATATGATTTACATTAATTTTTCAAAATTTCGAAAGATATTTCTCTTGAAATTAATAGCGAATTCGGTCAATTGTATTACATTAGATTAGTGCATGCTAATAGCTATTATACTAAAACCTGAAATTAGCAAAGTTAAATGCAAAGCGTTAGAAAGTAACGCGTTATTTGTAACGCCGTTACCGTTTTACTGTTTTTTTTTTTCGGCAATAATTGTTATACTTTTTTACAAACGTACTTCCAAATCTACTATAACGATAACGTTACATTTTTACAGTAACGAGTTTTGCTGCTACTTTTATTGTTACTTCAATCCTTTGTTATCTTTATGACTATTTAGATCGCATTTTTTTTAGTTGGCTAGAAATATTTTATAACAAAAATTTAAATATTGAAAAATGTTTAATATTTTACATCTTAGGCTTCATTTCAATAGTCACTACCAAAACTGAAAATCTGTAGTACATACATAATGTAATGTAAACTATACATTTTCAATATTGGCAGTGAATATTAGAATGCACTTATAATAACGACATAAAGTAATGGTAATGGTAACGCGTTATTTATTTTTATAAAAATTAATGGTAGCTGTAATAGTAGCGCATTATTTTTATGAAGTAACTTTTCCAGCCCTGATAGTATAATAAATGTAAAAGCGTATAAACATTTTAAAGGATTGAATACCCAATAATGATATGATACCCAATAATGTTATTGTTACGTTATTTAACAGAATATGCAATATATGTATTATTTCATTGTATCAAAGTTGATTATATTATGCCACTGCATTTAGATATTTTACATAAAGCAGCCTTTATAATGTGCATTAATCGAATGCAATGCGAATGACCGAATTTATCACATAAGAAGTACATGTATATAAAATTATCTTCCATTTTATGGATACAGTGTTTGATAAAAAGAGAAGATTGTGTCAAATAAAAGCCATCAGTTGATTGAATAATAAGATTGTGAAACTGGAACTTGATTTGAACTGGAGATTGATACAACTATTGATATATACATAATATCTCGGGGAAAATCTCAATTACGTTACGCGATCGACGAGCTCTCAGTTCACATTATATTCCCATTTTCCATGTACGTGCCGACGACACAGTTGTCGTCGCTATCGATGATGTGTCGTACGAAGAGAGAGAAAGAGAGAGAGAGAGAGAGAGAGAGAGAGAGAGAGAGAGAGAGAGAGAGAG